>NW_027491953.1:0-177712 GCF_021521415.1 Bidens hawaiensis
AGTGAGTTTTTCACATGTATATCTTTTCACTACTTGCTTAAAATCGATTAGCAATGACTCATGCAAAAATAACAAAACAAAACAACTCTGAACGTTAAAATTTTCCCTTAAGATCGGTATTACTACCAGCAGATAAGGTTCTATTTTAACAAAATAAAAGGAGAAAATAAGTTAAAGTTGTACAGGCCTTAATCCTCAGTTCGATACATGACTTTCATACATTTGTGTTTATAGTATACGCGGAGGAGATCCAAGGCTTGTATGAAACACCAAGAAAATAAAGCAAAATACCCAAATCTTAACTCTCAGGTCGGATAATCTTATCGCGCAGGAGATGATCCAAGATATGAATAAAAATGAAGAAAAAAATAAGCTGAATTTCTTTGCCAAATGAAAGATAAAACAAGTTGAATTTTCTTCAAAAATGAACGCATGCACACACAACAATCTTTAAACTTTTCAATTTTCTTAAAGCAGATATTAACTAAGCTTCAAGATGTTAATCCACTGGATTCGGTTGTATTTAGGTTTATATCACTTAATTTTCCTTACTGGTTTGTGTTAAAGGCCTACCAATGCACCAATACAATTAACCACACAGCCTTTTATACCTACTTTTTACTGGATTTGGGACCAGGTGATCAATGTACTATCGTCTTCCCTTTTTGCTTCAAAAACTCATTTTTTGAGGAGCAACATTTTTTAATGTTTTTGACATTTTGAATTTTATAATATTTTTGGCTTTTTCAAAATTTTCAATGTTTTTTATTTTTTATTTTTTATATTTTCTCCCTCTAAAATCAAAAACTATTCGAAAAATTATTTACAAAAGAAAATTTGACTCTGATGTTCAGGATCACAAGGTATCCAACACACCTGTAATCTCGGTAACCCCCTTATCAACATCGCCCAAAACTTTTAACCCATTTAGTTTTAATAAGTATAGAAATCTTGACTTATCAAAAGATTTGGTAAAAACATCTGCTTTTTGTTCATCGGTGTGAATCTTGTCTACGGTAATCAACTTCTTTTCGTAGCAATCAGGAATGAAGTGATACCGTATCTCTATATGTTTCATTTTAGAATGGTTTACCGGATTCTTAGTTATCGAGATAGCTGCATTATTATCTACAAAGATAGGGGTAGTAAGAAAATTCAAACCATAGTCCCGCATCTGTTGTTGTATCCAAAGAAGCTGAGAGCAGCAACTGGAAGCAGCTACGCACTCAGCTTCACAGGTAGACAAAGAAACTGTGGTTTGTTTCTTGCATTGCCAGGTGACAAGTCGTTTGCCAAAGAACTGACACCCTGCCGTTGTGGATTTGGCATTCAGCTTACAGCTTCCATAATCTGAATCAGAATAAGCCCTTTACACAAACTCATCGTCTTTTGGATACCAGAGACCGCCCCCAAACATCCCTGGAGATAGCATAGTATTCTTTTGATGATCATGAGATGTGAAACCTTCATATTTGACTGATATCGGGCACACAAACAAGTAGCATACATGATGTCTGTCTGAGAAGCAGTCAAATACATCAATGAGCCTATCATGGATCGGTATAAAGTTTGATCAACCTTCTCCCCATTGGGATCAGGACCAATACCATGATTCAATGATAAGGGAGTACTGATAGCCGTTGCATCAGACATGTAGAAATTTGTCAAAACGTCATCGAAATTTGTCAAAACGTCATTGATGGATAAAGATACCATCTGACAATTGGTCAACTTGAAGTCCTAGAAAGAACTTTATTCCCCCATTGCACCCATTTCAAATTTCTGTTTCATGACTTCTTCAAACTGCTTGCACAGAACATCAAACGTCGATCCAAAGATTATGTCGTCAACATAAATCTACACGATCAGTAGATGTCCATCAACAAACTTAGTGAAAAGTGTACAGTCGACAGTTCCTCTGATAAACCCGTTGTTCAAAAGATGTTGTGACAACATCTCATACCAAGCTCTCGGGGCTTGATGGAGACCATAGAGGGCTTTATCAAGTAGATACACTTTGTCTTTGTGGATCGGATCGACAAACCCTGGCGGTTGTCCCATGTAGACTTCTTCACTAATCTTACCATTAAGAAATGCTGATTTCACATCCAACTGATAAACCTTAAAGCCTTTCCAAGAAGCGAATGCTAGAAAGATCCGAATAGCCTCTAGCCTTGCAACTGGTGCATAAACTTCATTGTAATCGATACCTTCTCTTTGAATGAATCCCAAAACAACTAATCTTGCTTTGTTTCTTACAATAATACCATTTTCATCCCTTTTGCCCTTAAACACCCATTTGGTGTTGATCTACTTTTTATCTTCATGTAAGTCTACCAATTTCCAGACCCTAAGCTTCTCAAACTGCATAAGCTCTTCTTGCATTGCATTTACCCAGCTTCCTTCTGTTAGGGCATCTTTGTACGTCTTTGGTTCTACCTAAGAAATAAAACAATTTAATGAGAATCAATTTGTAAAGGAGAAATGTGAGTATAGAAACATTGAAGATTCTGATCAAGTTGTCGTCTTGTTTGAACTCCAGCATTCAAATCTCCTATAATATTCTCCTCTGGATGATAAGATACAGTTCTCGGGACCACCTCTAAAGGTACTGACACTTCGGATTGAAGATTTGTTACATTTTCTTCAGTATGAGAAATGGATGGAGAGATTGCTTCAATTATCTCCTCATCTTTATCACCATTATCATCAAAAACTAGAAAAGTTTCTGGAACATCATCGGATTGAACATTTTCAGGAACATTTTGAGAAACAGACACAGGTTCTTCAGGCACAGATTCTTGATTTTCCGACAATTGTTGATTGTAAATCATCATCAAAGTTTCTTCGGATGAATCTTCCTCCGGGAGTTGAAAACTTTCCCATAGACTATCAAATCGAACAGCCTTGAATCTCCTGGATAATCTCCGATCAGCAAAAGTGTGTAGAGAATTCTTTATCACAAATCTGTGATATATTGAGTAGATTATTCTCCAACTCTGAAATGTAGTTGACATTCTCGAATGTAACTTTTCCATTTGTTAAGATTCATTCACCAAAAATCTGTCCACCTTGATTACCGGCAAAGCTGACATACCCTCCTCTTATTGATTTAACATCATTTAGCAAGTAAAGAATACCCATCATGTGCCTAGAGGCTCCACTATCCATTATCCAACGAGAATTGTGGGATCTTGGAAGCCCCTGCACATACAATTAACGGATTAGTGAAACAAGGAAACCCAAGCCTTCTTGGTCTTGGGTTGTTTAAAATGTTTAAACAACAACCTATCATCCTCAACCTCTGAATCACATGATAATGAAGTTTCACTTAATGTTGGTGACTCAGATGTAGATTTCACTTTTTCATCACAATCAGGTATTTTAACAACAGATTTTGGTACCCAGTTTTGACCAACAGATTGTTTCTTTTGATAAAATGATGTTTGATTAGTTATTGAAATTGTTGGTTTTAACACATCATTTTGAACAATCTTTTTAGCATCCACTGACTCATTTCTTTTCAAAATTTTCACATTTTCAATGACACAGCCTGGTTTCGTATCACACAAATACCCTAATCCAGGTCTCTTGCTCACAATCTTTTGAGATTTTTGAATAGAAATGTGATATTTTTTGTATCGATTAGGACAAGCGTAAAACACATGTTCAACCTCATTACAACCAAAACAACGTCTCCTATCAAACGATCACGTTCAACTTTCAAACGATAAAATTCATCATTTGACTGTTTTCTGAATTCAATTTCCTTTTCAGACTTTGAAGTTTTACTAAGTACAAACTTTATCTTTTTCTCTTGAAATTGATTAACTCGTGAAGATTTCTTGTTATAGAAACTTGTTTTTGCAAATCATGTCGAGATTTCAATTACTTTCTTTTGATTACCCAAACCACTCTTTTGATTACCCAAACCATGAGGTTTAACAACTTCCTCATTCAACACAGCTTCTGCCATTTTTATTCCAGTTGCAGAATCACAACCAGAACTCTCATTATCAACAACAGATTTAGAAATATCATGATGTGGCATATTGATTCCCACATTGAGTGCCTTTTTCAATCCTTTTGGTTTCTTTGGAACATAATCATTCCACAAAGGTGGAGGCACAACATGATAATTTTCTCTTAAGTTCTCGGCCTAATTATCCTTATTTTTTGATGATGTTTTGGGGATAATATGATCAAGTACATATAACGACGCAGCTTAGCTTATAAATTTCAGGTTAACACGTTCAGTCTCAATCTTGTGTGTTTGAAGCTCAAGTTTGAGTGCTGCATTTTCATCAATGTGTCTGTTAATGGCAATCTGTTTGTCTTCAACTGTGTGCTTAAGAATTGAATTGTCTTTCGGTTTTGTAAAATCTTTTCCCAAAGACCCTTTTCACACGATTGAAGCTTCATGTAGGCCTCATTAACAACATTTAAATCAAACAAAGATTTATCATAGTGTCTCTTTAATTCTTTGATTTTTAGATTTTTAAAATCATATTCATAGCATGGTAATTCACATTTTTCACATATATTTGAGTTTCGAATTACCTCGTTGGCCATGAATGCTTGATCAATTACTTCTTCACTTGCAGTTTCTGAGTCAACATTAGTGATGTCTTCTACCACTCCTTCAACAAACTTATTCTCAACCATCTTTTCATCAACAGAAACTAACTCCTCCTCATCTTCTGACTTGATGACATTTGGAATTTCATCATTTTCTTCCACACCAAAATGAATTTTTCCTTGTGGAACATCTTCCTCATAAAACCAACCTGCAAAACTTTCAACAATATCAGGAGGAAATAATGAGATAAGATAATCAGAAGGAACTTAATGAATTTTATCATAGGTTCAAGGAAGTACATCATTAGAAGTATCACAAACAACTTCTTTCTCATTGTTGCTATCTTCATTCACAATCTTGTCTTCCACTGCATCATTAGACTCTTGAGTCTCAGTCTTAACTTCATCCTTGTCTTCAACCATATAATCCATCTTGATCACACTTTCAGCAATATTCTCCTTTTTGTCCTCATCAACCACTTGAGCTACATTTGCTTGGAATAGAGAATTCCAATTGAAACCTTCATCAACTTGGGGTGTAGCTGCTTTTTGTTGCGAATTTGATGCTTTAGTAGGTTTCTTTTCCTTATATGATCCACCTTCTGGATGATGATATATATCTTGTTTGTAGTAATCTCGTCCAAAAGGATTTGCAGCATTATCATCAACACTCTTACTTGTGCATTCCCTTTTAAAATGACCCTTCTCCTTGCATCGAAAACATCTAACCTTAGACTTGTCAAAGCCTAATTTAGACGTTGTACCATCAAGCACGTTTCGACCAGTAATCTCTTTGAATCTTTGAGCACGTCTAATAACACTAGCCGTACACCATCTTATATCAATAATTTCCATTTCCTCTGGGTCTATCTGGTCATAATCTTCTTTAGTCATGTTGTAATTCCCAATGCGACCCGTCACCAAACACTCATATGATTCTAGAACATATCCTAGAAAATCCATGTGTTCCTTGATAGTGTCAGTGGTCATGTTTCCAGTATTTGTCAGATTCACTGCTATATTACACTAGATAACATCAGAATCCTTTGAACTTGAAGCTTGAGTAATTGGAGTTGTTCCAGATAACTACTACTATATTGAGGAGTAACTGTAACATTTGTAACACAAGCTTGACTGATTGATTCAGCACTAAATGCAGTAGGAATCTTGGGATTTTGATTAATACTTGAATGAGAATTCCTGTAATATAATCCCACATCTTGTGATACGACTGTAGATTTCATATTATGTTTCTTTCTTAGTTCCAAGTCATGAGCTTCTAGTTTCTCGATAAAACTTGCCAAATTCAGACGAGCATAAGAGTCACACCCCGACTAGCACAGTGCGGAAGCGTAAAATGTAAGACCCCGAATCCCTGGAATCCTACAGTTGGTAATCACATCCACAATTTCACCAAAAATTTAAAACCAAACGTTTCATTTTATTTTAACTCAGTTCAGAGTAATTTAACAGCGGAAATTCATAAGCATAAAAATTCCCAAAACCGGAAAAATACCAAATGATAAACAGTGGGAAAAGTTAAGTATCTAAAATCCCAAAACTGAATATAAAGTGAAGTGTTTGCTTTATTTTAAAGTCCTCGTCTAGAAATACCTTCAACCTTCCGAGTAGTCTCCAGCACGTCCAAGCGGTAACCTCCAATCCGTAACCTGAAAGTCAAACTAACATACACACAAAGTCAGCTTGAGCTGAGTGAGTTCAAGTTTTCGTTAACAATATTTCATAATTTATCTCAAAATTATAGTTCTAAACAATAGAGAGGATAATAATAAAATAATTAATATAGCTCACCAAATAATACATTCATCGTCGAACACGCGTACACGAGCCTCTCCACCATGAGTCGAGACTCGAGTAATATATTTGACCCGGACGCGGTAAGACGTAAGCATGTGACACGAGCCTCTCCACCACGGGTCAAACCCGAGTAATATATTTGACTCCGTCATAGCTTACACATCCAAGCACGTGATACGTGCCTCTCCACCACGGGTACAACCTGAGTAATATATTTGACCCGATCACGGCTCAACATTCAACATTCAACATTCAACGGGCCTCTTCACCACGGGATTTTAAAACCCGAGTAATATATTTGTCCCGCCAGAATGATGATCACGCCACACCGGCCTCTCCACCACGGGATTTGAAAACCCGAGTATTATATTTGACCCGGACGTGATCACCATGCACACACACATCAATAAGCCTTCTCACATCATTCTTAGTCACGAGGAACTAATTATCATCGCACAACTGTAGGCTATAAGGTAACACATACTCATACATACATACATACCTCCATACATAAATACATACATACATATATATATATATATATAAACATCCTAACGTGAACCAAGTAAATAGGTCTACTCGTATTCAATTTCTACCAAGTCTATTAACATCCTCTAGTCAAGACCATCAATAATGTATAACCTTAAAGGATACAAGACCATAAACAAGTCTAAAATATCCTAATGCAAGTAAAATAGTTCAACTATAACTTTCAAAATGGACAATCATGAGTGAAACCATGTAATACCATTCAAACAGTTGTAACGGGTAAAATCGTATAAAATTGGATTTCGGTGTGCATGCTGTTGGGTTTTATACAAGTTTATCAAAGTCAAGTTAACCACATTTAACTAGAAAACGCAACGGAAGCTTATATTTTAAAACTTGTTATTGAACATACCATTATGTAAAACTAAAACCCAAAGCCAAGGATCAATATTACAAGAACAAAAATGCTCACATAATGTAAATGTACCTCTTTTTACCTTTAGAAGAAGATGTAGGTGGATGAAGATGATGATGTCTTCAAATGGCAAGGTTGCAAGTAGAAACCCTCAAGCTTTTGATACCCCAAGCTTTAATCAACAACACCAACTTGTTGCTAGGATTTTAAACACCAAAAGAAGCTCACACAAACTCCTTTTTCTGCCCACTTGAGCCGTGGGTATGAGAGAGAGGTAGAGGGAGTTTTCTTTGCACTTGAAATTCAAAATTGATGGATCCCTTTTGCATGTCTTGGATGGAGGTAATAATAAAGAGATCACATGGACCCAAAAGGAAGGAAGGCATATTGATTGGACCAAAAAACCCCACCCACATGGGGTGGCCGTTTTTTGTTATTTCCCTTTCTTTTTTTTTTTTTTTTTTTTTTTATTATTTTGTTTTAACATTTAAAACATCTCCATCTCCATTCATTTTATAAAACTCACTTATATAAAATGTACATACATATATATATAATTATTTAACCAATTAAATAATTAATTTATATAAACAAATTATCCAAATAATTTATTTAAATCCTCAAGTGTGTTTGTTTAGAAAACCAATTTTCTAAACGCGTAGTGTTCGGTATTCGTTTAAATGATCAAATCATTAAAAGAATACATTTGGTGTTGTCTAGCTTGTTATTGGGTATGACCCGACTTGGATCAAACACAGTTAGCCACATTAATATAAATATGTGTCTCGGGCATACGTAATTCCAACAATCTCCCACTTGCACGAGATACATAGAAAATTAATGCAAGTGGTGAATACCGCCTAACAACAGTTCACCACCCCTAATGTGTTTGACGAAGTGCCATTCAATAACATCATCCCTTCAAGTCCCTTACTTGATATGATTTAGGTGAATCTATCATTATATCCCTTTGTTACTAGATGTCATGTTGGATCTAAGAGACATAGGTGATCATTCTCTTTACAATTCAACTTTATCAGGCCTTAGACATCTAAACTCTCAACACATAAGAGGAACAAATTCCGTCTTGACTGTATACGCCTCTCACTATCACTTTATACTCCACCCGAGCTCATCCTTATGTACCATCTTTTACGAATAGCGAAGGGGAGAGTCAAAGTGTAATACTCGGTGAAAATCAAGACCCAATATACATCTCAGGTCTAAGGATAATATGAAATTCTCCTTTACTCAAGATTACTAATGATCAAGTCAATCGACTCCATGTAGTAATATTGAGAGCGGGTCAGTCCAATATTTGTATCCCACAAATATCTATGAACTTTGGCAGCAAACCTATGCTCCATATTCATTTCTTATGAATATCCACCAAACCTAGTTCATAATAGTCTTGCTTCATATTTGTTCCCACAA
The DNA here is from genome assembly GCF_021521415.1 of Bidens hawaiensis. Lineage (NCBI taxonomy): Eukaryota > Viridiplantae > Streptophyta > Magnoliopsida > Asterales > Asteraceae > Bidens > Bidens hawaiensis. Next base: position 8,735 of record NW_027491953.1, read on the forward strand.
ATGTGATCGACTACGGACTTTTAGAATAAGATAACTTATTCATGGATTAAACATGCAAAATTAGAATTTAACTCAAGATTCCATAATCATATAAAAGAGTTAAATTACAAAAGTCTTTTAAACTTTAATACAAAATAGATCAAATCCAATTACTAGAATATCGAAGTCCTAAGCCACTCGCATGACGCTCATGTTTAGGTCTTTCTAGGAGCTTCGTGAATGGATCCGCAAGATTTTGATCAGTTCCAACTTTGCGAATACATATCTTTCCCTTTTCAACTTCATCCCTTATGTAGTTGAATCTCCGCTCTATGTGCCTTGTCTTTTGGTGCGAACGAGGTTCCTTGATTTGTGCAATCGCACCCTCGTTGTCACAAAAGATTTCTAGGGGGTCTTGAATGGAAGAGACCACCCCTAGATCGGTAATGAATTTCTTCAACCATGCAGCTTCTTGAGCTGCCAATGAAGCGGCGATGTATTCTGATTCTGTAGTGGACAATGCTACCACTTCCTGTTTTGAGCTCTTCCAAGAGACAGCTCCTCCATTAAGAGTGAACACATACCCAGATTGTGATCGAGAATCATCTCGATCAGTTTGGAAGCTCGCATCCGTGTAACCTTTTATAGCGAGTTCCTCCTCACCAGATCCATATATCAGAAACATATCCTTAGTTCTCCTAAGGTATTTCAATATGCTCTTAACAGCCATCCAATGACTGTCTCCTGGATTCTGTTGGTATCTGCTTGTCATGCTCAAAGCGCATGACACATCCGGTCTAGTACATATCATCGCATACATGATGGATCCTATAGCAGAAGCATATGGGATTTGTTTCATCATGTCTTGCTCACCCTTTGAGCTTGGACATTGAGCTGAACTCAATATGGTCCCTCTTTGAATAGGTACAAAACCTTTCTTGGAGTTTTCCATCTTGAACCTTTTCAAGATTTTATCAATGTATGTACTTTGGTTCAAACCTATCAAGCGCCTTGACCTATCCCTATAGATCTTTATTCCCAAAATATAGGCAGCTTCACCAAGATCCTTGATGGAAAATCTACTTCCAAGCCAAGCCTTAACGCTTTCCATGGTTGGAATGTCATTTCCAAATAGTAGAATGTCATCGACATACAATACTAAGAAGGTAATTATACTCCCACTAGCCTTTTTATACACACAAGCCTCATCAGCGTTCTTGATGAATCCAAAATTTTTGATTTCTTCATCAAAACGATGATTCCAAGTTCTAGATGCTTGTTTCAATCCATAGATTGATTTCTTTAACTTGCATACCTTTTTAGGATGTTTCGGATCGACAAAACCCTCAGGCTGAACCATATAGACATCTTCCTCAAGATATCCATTTAGGAAAGCGGTCTTGACATCCATTTGCCAAATTTCATAATCATAATGTGCGGCTATGGCAAATAATATCCTAATAGACTTTAGCATTGCCACAGGCGAAAAAGTTTCATCATAATCAACCCCTTGAGTTTGAGTGAAACCTTTAGCTACAAGTCTTGCTTTATAAGTATCCAAGTTTCCATGCATATCCGTTTTTCTTTTGAAAACCCACTTACTTCCAACAGCTTTGGTGTTAAGTGGTGGTTCAACCAATTCCCAAACTTGGTTGTCATACATGGATTGCATCTCAACGTTCATGGCTTCAAGCCATTTGTCACAATCATTCTTGGACATTGCATCACGGTATGTGGTTGGTTCATCCGAATCTACCACGTAGCAACCTTCTACAAAAAATCCATATCTTTCGGGTGGATTGCTAACTCTACCAGATCTGCGAACGTTTTGTGTGTTTTGATCAACCACTTGATCACTTTCAACAACCTCTTGTTGAGTGCTAGTATCAACCAATTGTGTATCATCTTGTGATTCTTGATCCTCATCAAATTTCACTGTTCTACTATTAGTTCCTTCCTTAAGGAACTTAGTTTCCAAGAACTTACCCTTTCGAGCAATAATAACATTTTGCTCACTAGGATCGTAAAAGTAATATCCTATATCATCTTTAGGGTAACCAATAAAGATACACTTAGTGGATCGGACTTCTAATTTGTTTGGGGTGTATTGCTTTACATAAGTTTCACAACCCCAAACTTTTAAGAATGATAGCGATGGAGCCTTTCCATGCCATATTTCAAAAGGTGTCTTCTCTACTTTCTTGGTTGGAGCCATATTCAATATGCGAACAGCGGAAAGTAAAGCATAGCCCCAAAATGATAGAGGTAAAGTGCTTCTAGCCATCATCGATCGAACCATATCTAATAGGGTACGATTTCTCCTTTCAGACACACCATTATGTTGTGGTGTTCCAGGTGGAGTAAGTTGTGAAATAATTCCACAACTCTTAAGATGATCTTGAAAAACACCACTTAGGTATTCACCTCCTCTATCACTACGAAGTACTTTGATTGTTGTCTTAAGTTGTCTTTCTACTTCAGTTTTGAAGTCTTTGAACATTTCAAAAGCTTCATCTTTGTGTTTCATTAAGTACACATAACCATATCGACTATAATCGTCAATAAAGGTAATGAAGTATCTTTCACCATTCCTAGTCATTGGTCTAAAAGGACCACATACATCCGAATGTATGATACCCAATAATTCTTTTGACCTTTCAAAAGTCTTATTAAAGGGTTGCTTTGTCATTTTGCCTTGTAAACAAGATTCACATACATCAAATGAATCAAACTCATTGGTTTCTAGAATACCACTCTTGCGAAGAGTTTGCATGCGATTCTTGCTTATATGTCCAAGGCGACAATGCCAAAGATAGGGATCACCCAAGTCCTTCTTGAGTTTCTTGGTGTTGACATTATACATTGAACTACTATGTGACATACCACTTTGATCTATTTCATATATACCATTCATGGGTATAGCTTTAAAATAAAATATGCCATTCATCAAAACATGAATATCATAATCCATAAATTTAAAATCAAAGCCACATTGTTTCAAAAGGGACACGGAAATAATGTTTCTCCTTAACTTAGGAGCATACAAAACATTCTTCAAAATTACTTCCAAACCACTTGGAAGCTTTAACAAGTAGTCTCCTTGAGCTTGGACTTCAACTCTTGCTCCATTGCCCATAAAGAGACTAATGTCCCCTTTGTTGAGTTGTTTATTTCTTTTGAACCCCTGCAACAAATTGCAAATGTGAGTTCCACATCCGGTATCAAGTACCCATGTATTTGAAGAAATAACATTTAGTTCAACATATATAGTAAAGATAGTACCTGAGGTTTGCTCCGCATCCCTCTTATCTTTTAACGCTTTGAGATAGGTCGGACAATTTCTTTTCCAATGACCTATCTCTCCACACTCAAAGCATGGATCTTGCGTCGCAACCTTTTGCTTCTTTTCCTTCGGTTTGTAGGGCGTAATGGCTTTCCTCTTTCCCTTTCCTTGGACGTGGCCCTTGCCCTTAGCAACACTTGCTTTGGGTTTGGAGTTATGTCCCTTTTTGCCTTCATTGATTGTTAGAACGGGTAAAACCCTTTTACCCATTCCCGCTTCGGCCGTTCTTAGCATTGCGTGAAGCTCTCCAATGCTTTTGTCCCACCCATTCATGTTATAGTTCATGACAAAGGTTTCAAACCTTTTGGTCAAAGAGTTGAGGATCAAATCCGTAGCCAACTCATTAGACACGGGACAATTCAACCTATTAAGCTTTTCAATATAGCTTTTCATCTTTAGGACATAAGATGAGACGCTTTGGGTTTCCTCCATACGACATGCATGAAACGCTCGAACCGTTTCGAAACGTTCCGCTCTAGCTTGTTGAAGGAACATTTCCTTCAATTGAGTTATCATGTCGTATGCCCCATGATGCTCGAAATCCTTTTGGATTTCGGGAATCATAGTTCCCAACATGAGGCAAGAGGCTTGCACCGAATCTTTGGTGTACTTGACCCAATCGTAATAAGCCTCCTCATCTTCCACGTTAGGCTCGTCGGGAATGGGATCGTCTAAGACATATGATATCTCTTCTTGCTTGAGAACTATTCTCAAGTTGCGATACCAATCCATAAAGTTATTATGGTTTAGACGATCCTTTTCAAGGATGGTTCTTAAGGATAGGTTACGGGTGTTATGGGTAGAGGTGTTTGCATTGTTAGCGGCCATCTACAAAATTTAACAAAGTTTTATTTAGTATTATAAACAATTTAATTATTAATACCCTTTTATTCCAAATTTTAAAATAATAATTAAATTCTAGAATCCAACGATAAATCAAATTTCGGTTAGGTGACCTTTATCCCGTTATTTGATTTAACAAGGTAGTCAACCTTGACGATTGCAACCCTTTGCAACTTCTAGAGGTATGGGACCATTCGAAATCCTTATTTCGTGTTGGCATGTTTATCCCATCAACACCATTGGACCCCATGCTTAGGTGACCTTTATCACATGGTTTCCAATTCAAGTCGTCCTTCTTGTAAAAACATGTAAGATTAACATACAAGTGGTTAGGTGACCTTTATCCCACAAATATGTTAATATTACCTTAAGTATATTAGTTTGCTCTAAAATGGTTAGGTGACCTTTATCCCATTTAAAGTTTCCTAATACGTTAAGTGTCTTACAAAAGGATGGTGTTAGACTTGTTTCCTTGGTAATTTTGAAAAAGGGATTTTTAAGTTTTCCAATATTCTAGTTTGAAAAAACATTATGCCATATCCTAACATGCATTTAGTAATATGGCGATTTTGAAAACCAATTTTCAAGGTTCAAGTTATAATAAAACCAATTTTATTATATGTGAGTAATCGCTTAGTTTTAATAAACCCATTTAATTAAACTAATTGACGCGATATTACCAAATATATATTAGAACCCGTTTTATGCTTGTTGTCGTTCCTATGTGACGGTTTGGATATCCTAATATCTATCAACCACACATTACATAAAGTAAAACAAACAACCAAGCATACACATGCAAAATATAGTCATAACCGAGAACCGCTAAGTTTGACCATACTTGTTAGCCGAAACAAGTATGGGTCATAAGTCACACCTAAGGGACAAAACATGACACAAGGATGGAATGTTGACTCCCACTTGATCTTGCATCCAAATGCTTCAAGTATTCTTTCCAAGTTGTTGAGTTCTTGTTGGGCTTGTTAATGGGCTCCAAACTTCCAAAAGTCTTCTTGGGCCCAAGAGTGAAATTTGTGGGCCTAATGGGCTTGAATCCCATGATGGGCCGGTGAGGCCCAACAAGCCCAAAATTTTGGTCCAAGGCCCAAATCCACCAATTCTTGCATCTTCAAATTTTACAAAATGTATCCTAATACATATTTTTCTAAAAAAAAGAAAATGCAACTAATCTACTTATTACATACCAACTTATGAATAAATAAATTACACAAGCCAAAATTATGAATTATTACAACCATATTGAATAATAAACATAATCAACATACACAAACAACAATCAACACATCCAAGGTCTAGGTTTCGGTTATGACACATCCAAACATACCAAATGTTCTAAGCATGCAACCTAAGCAACCAATGCCCCAAAAAAAAATCAAAGGGATTCGGCCCCCCCTCCAAAGAAGCTACGGCCCAAACCCCCCCCCCCCCCAAAATTTTGCAATTTTGATATTCCAACATGCAAATGTTTAATGGTTTCCTAAGATCTTTCCATGCATGTCAAGATCTTACAAAACCATGAGGGGTAAAATCCACCAAAATTTCGGACCCCTTTTTCACCCATGAAAAACCCGAAATCTATGAACATGCAAGGAGCATAAGTCCTTGTAACCGGCTCTTGATGCCATTGTTGGGTTTTATACAAGTTTATCAAAGTCAAGTTAACCACATTTAACTAGAAAACGCAACGGAAGCTTATATTTTAAAACTTGTTATTGAACATACCATTATGTAAAACTAAAACCCAAAGCCAAGGATCAATATTACAAGAACAAAAATGCTCACATAATGTAAATGTACCTCTTTTTACCTTTAGAAGAAGATGTAGGTGGATGAAGATGATGATGTCTTCAAATGGCAAGGTTGCAAGTAGAAACCCTCAAGCTTTTGATACCCCAAGCTTTAATCAACAACACCAACTTGTTGCTAGGATTTTAAACACCAAAAGAAGCTCACACAAACTCCTTTTTCTGCCCACTTGAGCCGTGGGTATGAGAGAGAGGTAGAGGGAGTTTTCTTTGCACTTGAAATTCAAAATTGATGGATCCCTTTTGCATGTCTTGGATGGAGGTAATAATAAAGAGATCACATGGACCCAAAAGGAAGGAAGGCATATTGATTGGACCAAAAAACCCCACCCACATGGGGTGGCCGTTTTTTGTTATTTCCCTTTCTTTTTTTTTTTTTTTTTTTTTTTATTATTTTGTTTTAACATTTAAAACATCTCCATCTCCATTCATTTTATAAAACTCACTTATATAAAATGTACATACATATATATATAATTATTTAACCAATTAAATAATTAATTTATATAAACAAATTATCCAAATAATTTATTTAAATCCTCAAGTGTGTTTGTTTAGAAAACCAATTTTCTAAACGCGTAGTGTTCGGTATTCGTTTAAATGATCAAATCATTAAAAGAATACATTTGGTGTTGTCTAGCTTGTTATTGGGTATGACCCGACTTGGATCAAACACAGTTAGCCACATTAATATAAATATGTGTCTCGGGCATACGTAATTCCAACACATGCTAGCCCAAAACATAAAAAGAGTTAAACAAGGCGGCAAGAACTCACCAGAAATCAATCGAACACCTGCAACGAGCTAGGAAATCCCTAAGTGCACAATCACAAGCAAGGGCCTGTATATTATACACAACGCGTTACTAAACTAGACCGTAAGAGCACTTTAGCCTAATGGGCCGTTCAAGCCCAACACTTTGGCCCAAGGCCCAACACTAGGCCCAAGGCCCAACAACTTGGCCCTAGGCCCAACACTTGGGCCGAGGCCCAACCCAAACCCAATTACTTTACCTCAGCCCCTAAAACCTTTCAACTAACCAAATCCACCCTACGATTATGGCCGGGGCTAACCATGATTCACAACTCATCCGCCGGTAATCAAATCGAGTCGAATACACGCGTAATAAATCTTAAAACCAATTGTCAAACGAATCATCCCCAAATGGAACAAATTCCCATCTTAACCTTTTCTTACATCATAATTATGTCACCCGAGTTGATAGGGTTGACGGTTCCTTTTTACAACTTTCAATTTAACATTTAAACGAAAATTCGCGCACCGCCGACTCGATTGACCAATCACCAACCAAAACAGCCCCAAGTATCAAAAATTTAATTTTCCCACAGCCCTTAAAACCCCCTAGGGTTGTACAAACTTATTCGACCGGTCATCCGATCGACTAATTTATCAAACTCAACAATTGCCAATCCTACACCCGATAAACCGTAGTTTTCGAACTAAAATCGATTGATCGACCTAAACACCTCCATTAGCCATGAAATTTTAGTATGTTGTAAGTGACATACCTAGGAAGTTTGTGGTGCAAAAACCTTAGCCGAAACAGCCCCGAAACTGCCCAACTAGACAGCCACCCGACAAGCCTAAAAACAACCGAATTTCGACGAATAAACGCGCCATAAGGATGAATTAAGGTGAAAAAGAGTTGTATACATATAATACCGACCTGGAATTGAAGTTTGGACGTGTAGGTTCCTGGACGGATCGTACACGGGATGTCGCTATCTGCGCAGGTGCGGAATCCCTGCGTAGTTAGATACGAGCGTAGAATACGTATAAATCAATCACACGAGCAATGAACTAACACGTTATATTGATAACCGAACACGTGACTTGAGGTCACTAATACAGACTGACTTGTAAACACGTAACTTGCTAACCCTAGAACTCACGAACTCTCGATCTCATGAACACCTACAAACTGTTACAGTGAACAGTTTATATAAGCACGACAACTTCGCCTCAGGCGAAGTTGTCCTTAACTTCGCTTGTTCAACAAGTTCGCCTGAGCGAACTTGTTGACAACTTCGCTTGTTTGACAAGTTCGCCTAAGCGAACTTGTTGACAACTTCGCACATACAAAAACATAAACATAATCATAAACATAATTACATTACAGACTCGATTACAAATGCTAGACTATGAACTACTGACACACATGTACCAACAGACTCCCCCTTGGCAGTAGCTTCATATCTTGATCTTCAAATCTTGAGTCTTGTAATCTTGCATCTCTACGCGTGCGCTCCCTCTCTAACACACACCGACACCACCCCTTGATATTTCCTAGCTTGATCCTTCCAAGCAGGAATGTAGAAGATCTTCTTCTCATTGAGCATCTTCAGATCAGCCTGCGATAGATTAACAAGATGCATCGGGTCGTAAACCCTAAGCGCTTCTTGTTCATCCACATCTTCCATTACCGCCTCCGCTGTCTCACAGTCCACGAACCACCATTTTAGATCTTTGAGCACGTCCTTGGGCATGAGCTTCATCGGTACTTCTTTAAGGCACCGGATCGGTTTATACTTCATTATCATCCAAGGCTTTCCATCAGCTCTCAGACCTCTATCCTTGTCTTCGACAAGTTTCCCCTTTTGTGGTCTCATCAGCTCAAACTTCTTCTCCTTAATACACTCCTTCCACACGATCTTCCCGATGATTCTAGCCATGTTGTCTTCACTTCGGTTTATCAATCCCAATCTGGCTAAATCTTTTACCTCACATTCAGGCAGTGTGTTTAAAGATCTCAACGTTCTCCTGAAGTACTGAATTCCATCGTATCTTTTGATCACGAAGAGCCGCAGCTGCTCATCATATATCCAGCAGATAATACATTTCTTTGCTTCTGCGTATCCCTTAATATTGTAACTCTTTTTGAACATTTTAGGGATCGCCGGCTTCTTCGTCTTTATGAACCAGTGAGCACAACCTTCCTTCCAATTCGGTTGTTCCTCCCATTCAGTATCTTCCTCAACAGTCTTATCACCCATCTCTGGCATTTCAACCTCCGGAATCTCGTGTTCCACGGAGTCATCTACAATTTCCTCTTCCTCTATCACATTCTCAACAGTAATTTGCTCACCGATCTTCTCAATCTCATCAACCGGCAGCACATCTTCTTCCAGCATAAAATCATCATCATCCTCATCCAGCTCTTTTAATGCGTCGATTACGTCTTCGACATCATCATCAACCGCTACCACCTCGTCACCAGCTGCACTTGTAGACTCCCCCTCAGCTGTGGAAGCCCCAAGAGCGTGAGAGGTTCTTGGCAGCTCACCACCTGCACCTTCCGGTGCATTGGGATCATCGTCTTGATCTTCTCTCCGTTTTGTCCTCAACTCATCTCCCCTACAAGTCTTCTCCCCCTGAGATGCCAAGAACTCTTTGAAGGCATCTATTACTTTCCCGTGCGCAACCAGGAGGGATGCTTGCAGGCGATTGGATTCCACTAGGCTTTGTATGGTCTTTGACTGTTCAGCTACAATCCGCTCTATCGAAGCAATCCTTTCGGAGTCTGAAGTAGACGTTGGAGTCGGCGGGACATCAGCAGCAGAAGTGACCGCAGGTGGTACACTTGGTAACCCTGCAGTAGTAGTAACTGTGGACTCAACAAATCGTGCAACTACCACCGGTGGAGTAACCGATTGGAGTGGTAGAGACACAACTGCTGGAGCCGACGTCTCGACGGCAGTAACCTGTGCTGTAGAAGGAATAAGAGACATACCAGACAAGGCAGGTGGAGCAAAACGTACCAGCCTTGAAGATTCTCCAGCTCCCGAACCCATACCTGTCCGTTCTCTTCTTGAACGCCTGAGCACTAGTTGAACTGCTTCTTCTTCATCAACTTCCTCATCATCATCGTCAACAGTTCTCGGCCTCTTTCCAGTCGTTCTCTCCCGAGACACCATTAGTCGTCTCGCTTCAGCAAATGTTTCGTCAAGATCGGAGTCAGCTACCGAAGTAACTGCTCTAGTAACCTCCATGACCTGAGAACCTGAGACATCCATATCAAACAATCCATGGCCGCTAAAAGCAGCATCAAGATCTACTTCTTCAGTAGTAGGCACAGCAGGAGATGCAGCAGCTGGCACAGCAGCAGAGGCAACAGCAGATACAACAGGAGCAGCCGATACAGCCTGGGGTGCTGCCGCCTGATGTGGTCTTGGGTCTCTGAACTCGTCCCCACCAGCAGGAACATACTCCGGGTTGACAAGATACCCGAACAGTGGAGTATGCCTGGGACGCAGCTCAGGCTTGCTTCGTGCGCTAGAAGTGCGACACTGAGCAAAGATATGCTTCGTCACACATTCAACGTATCTAATAGGGCGTCTCTGAGGTAGCAACGGAGCCACATGATTGAGAATCATTTGTAAGAACCGAGGATACATAATAAATCGCTCGCGCGCCACAGCCCTCCTCTGACGATCAATCTCGTAAAATATCAGCTGACTAAATGAATATCTTCTGTTGTAAGTCAGGGCAGTCATGGCAGACTGCATCGTCGCGCCCATTCCATCAGTTCCTGCCTTCCTCCCAGACATGCACACGATCAAGATGTGCATTAGGAAGCGCCACTGATCTAACAAAAATCCTTTTCTCCTCTGCGTGTCCCCCAACGGACCTGAATAACCCATCCTGAGATATGCCCCATCACGAAAAGGAGCGACGAACTCCGTTGGGTCATCCCTCGTTTCTTCTCCGAACTGCAAAGCCAACCGTATATCTTCTGAAGAGAACTGCACAACATGACCATTTACGGTTGCTCGCATCACCGGGGGCTCAACCCGACAATCATACTCTACCGACCGCCAAAAGTCTTCAATGTTAGGTAGTGAAATAGGCAAGGTATTCGTGATTGCATGGAAGATCCTTGAGCGCAGGAGAAATGAGATTATTTCCCTGTAGTCCTCCACGCCACTTGCGTCTGGGTCTAACATGATGTACTGGTTATGCGCTGGAAAGAACTGTCTTTGATCATCACCGTCATCACCACCAGCACCGCCAACAGCAGCCATATCTGCACTAAACGAACCAAGTTAGATAACTGTTAAGCAACTCACAAGTTCGCGTTATACCATGTGCGAAGTTGTGATTAAAACTGTAAAGGCGAAATTAAAGGTGAGGCGAAGTTGGGAACAACTTCGCTTCATCTGTAAGTTCGTCTAATGTAACTGTTAAACAAATTGATTTAGGCGAAGTTGAAGATAACTTCGCCTTATCACAACATCGCCTCAGGCGAAGATAAGTGTTAGGCGAAATTAAGCTTCAGGCGAAGTTGTGGAAAACTTCGCCTCAAGCGAAATTAAGCCCCAGGCGAAGTTGAGGATAACTTCGCCTAAACCCTAACTTCGCCTAAACCCTAACGGTGACTGTCCAGATTCCAACATCGGAATTCCGGTGTTGTCGGCTAAATCCGACGATCAAGAACATCAATACACATGATATTAAGGATGTGAAGTTGAAAAGGACGTCCATGCACACGTTAACACAAGTTTTTAAGATTTCGGTTTTGAAGGTCCGACGACCCGAGGTCTCGAACCGGGTAAAAAACGATCAAGAAAGAACAAGTTGTGAGAGATATCGACAACACATACCCTCAATGACAATAGAAACTAGAAGCAAAGATCGAAATCGAAGATAAAAATCAAGTTCGCCGGAGATCTCGTACAAGTTCGCCGGAGAAGTTTGAAAAATAATGATATTTTACTGTTTGAAAAAGCCTTATATAGGGTCAGTGTTGGTCAGGCGAAGTTAAGGATAACTTCGCCAAGGCGAAGTTAAGCTCAAGTTCGCCTGATTCAACAACTTCGCCTATATTTTCAGAATCAACCCTTTAAGTTTGAACATTTTGCAATTAACATCTGAAACTTCCAAAAAAAGTTAAACAAAAATGATCAAGTCCAAGTAACCAGATATAAAATAATACAACTACAAAAATAGAAAAACTTATAAAAATTTAACGAAATAAGGGATCAAATTTCAGTCTTGGTAGGGACAGCTATGTTTTAGAAAAGATCCTAACAGGAATCATACTAACTACGTGACTGTCACATAGATCCGTGTTTAGCTGTATTATGACATATAGAGACAGGTTGTAAGCAGGTAATATACTTAAGATGGTTTTCATCGTTTCTGTGATACGAGTTATGTTCAATTAATCCTTAAAATTGAAGTGGGCAACAACTCAGAAATATTGATGCCTCCTATCTATCCTCAAAGCGTATTTGGCTTTCCCCAAGTCACCCCGAATTGACTTCGACCCATAGTGTCTGATTAACTTGTATGTATTCTTCTTCTGTTTCCCGTTCTTCATCTTGCTCTAAGATAGAGAAGTCTTAAATTTATGATCACTAATATGTTACAATAACTCAATTTTTTTTTTTTTTTTTTTTTTTTTTTAACATAGACTTCAAAGTAGAATTTTACTGCAAGTCCCGAATCTGGATCACTGCAGTGTCTTGAAACGCTTTCTTCACGGGAATCAGAACACACATGGGCTCGTGTATGACTGGGTAATCGCTTTTCTGCTTATCATTCGAAAAGATATATATATGAAGACACGCAAAACTCTTAAGGAGTTTCCACGTAAAATCAAGTAAAATTAGTTTGTATCACATCTACTTTTACGCACCATAAAAAGTTACCATGACATACAATGATTGTCCTAAAGCCTTTTAAGCCTAATAACTTCACCAGCTAAGCACACACAATCAGTATATATATCATTTTCCAAGGTTAGATCAATTTTCTGTTAAACATAGCACATTTACTTCATACGAAGTAATAGACTTGAAAAGTAATTTCATTTCCCTTTAAAATATTTTGATTTCAATCGCCCCGATCACGTCAAAGTATTCAGGTAAACGGCAATCCTGAAGATCCAATGGATCAACTGGACCGACCACATACAAGTATGTGTCCTTCTAACTATGTATGACCGGCTAATTTTCAGCGACAGAAAGAAAACACATCATAACTGCCCCGGTCACTTTCAGTCATCTGGTTAATGGCGACCCTCATTTTCTAAGTAGAAACGAGGACCAAAACATATCCGTGGATGTGTCCATCAAACGGAGGTAACCGACTAATTTTAAGCAATAGTGATTTTTTTTTTTTTTTTTTAAATAAACACAAAAATATGGTTACTCGGGATTGATCATCCCGTTCAGCTCAATTAGGTTTTGAAATCTGGATTTATCAAACGCTTTTGTAAATAAATCAGCGAAATTTTCGAGCGTATCAACTTTTTCGATCTTAATCAGTTTCTTCTCAGCACAATCCCGTATGAAATGATGACGAATGTCAATATGTTTGGTTTTACTATGTTTCACGGGATTGTTAATTACTGAGATGGCTGCAGTGTTATCAATTAAAATAGGAGTGAGTAAGAAATTCAGACCATAGTCGCGCAATTGTTGCTGAATCCACAAAACCTGTGAACAGCAGTTGGATGCTGCCATATATTCAGCTTCACATGTTGAGATTGCAACTGACGTCTGTTTCTTGCACTGCCAGGAAACTAATCTTCCACCGAGAAACTGACATCCTCCTGTAGTCGACTTCCGACTCTGATTGCACCCTCCATAATCAGAGTCAGTGTAAGCTACCAGTTCCACATCTCCTCCCTTCGGGTACCACAACCCCAGCTTCGGCTTGCCCTTGAGATACCGTAGTATCCTCTTTGCACCTTTCAAGTGAGATTCTTTCGGATTTGCCTGAAAACGTGCACAAAGACAAACAGCAAACATTATATCAGGCCTAGAAGCAGTTAAATACATTAATGAACCTATTATCGCCCGATACAGAGTTGGGTCCACATCTGCGTCACCATCTGATTCAGCGCCCAATTTGTGATTGACGCAGATTGGAGTGTCATATGGAGAACTGTCCTCCATCTTGAATCGCTTGAGCACATCATGAACGTACTTCGTCTGATGAATGAACATCCCGTCCTTCTTCTGATCAACCTGCAATCCTAGAAAGAAAGTTAGTTCACCCATAGCACTCATTTCGAACCTTTTCTTCATGACATCCTCAAAATCTTGACACATGGAGACTCTTGATGCAGCAAATATGATGTCATCCACGTAGACTTGAACTAGTAGGAAGTCGCTTCCTTCTCTCTTCACGAACAGTGTGCTGTCAATTAAACCCCTTTCAAAACCATTCTCGAGCAAGTAGTCCGATAACGTTGAATACCAGGCACGAGGTGCCTGATGTAATCCATATAGCGCCTTGCTCAACTTGTATACGTGATCTGGGAAATCTGGGTCAGGAAAACCCGGAGGTTGCTCAACATACACAACCTCATCAACTTTCCCATTTAAAAACGCACTCTTCACATCTAGCTGAAACACCTTCATTCTCTTACATGCAGCAAACGCCAAAAACAATCTTATCGCTTCCAAACGGGCGACAGGAGCAAACACCTCCTTGTAATCAATACCCTCTTGCTGATTAAAACCTTTAACAACCAGCCTTGCCTTGTTTCTAATGATAATCCCTTTTTCATCCCTCTTGCACTTAAACACCCATTTTGTGCCTATAGCATGCACATTCCTTGGTTTTTCAACCAAAGTCCAGACTTCCATCTTCTCGAATTGAGCCAACTCTTCTTGCATGGCCTCGACCCACGAGCTGTCCTTAAGAGCCATTTGATAATTTTTCGGTTCAATCTGGCTAATAAAGCAGGAGTACAAACATTCGTTCATTATACCCGTTTCTTTTATGCTTGTATAAACACAGATGTGCTCATTCAAGCTACTTCTGGTTTGTACACTGGAGGTCACATCACCTATAATATTCTCCAATGGGTGATCTTTGTGAATTCTCGTGGTCGGAACAGCACCGACATGCAAATTATCTCCCAAATTTGAAGAGATCTCATCAATGGTTGTTTATGGCTGAGAGTGAAATGGATTGATAAACTCATCTTCAGGTAAGGCAGCAGGGGTATCAAAAGTGTTTGATGTGGAAGGTTGACTTTTCTCAATAAGCTGTCGATGCAATAGATTCTCTTCCTCATCAAGTATCATCTTCGATGCAATTCTTTCTTCTTCTTCAGAAATTTCCAAATTAGGGATGTTAAATGACTTAAACAGCTTAACATAGTCGAAAAGCTCAGCAGGTCCATTGCTTGGTTTTGGCGATTGGTAACTAGTAATGTCGGTGTTACACACCACCTCCACCTTGCAAGTCGACGTATTGAAGACCCGTCTGTTGGGAGTCCCTACAACATAACCGACTAAGATTCCTTCATCGGCTACTTCACCAAATTTCGAATTAGTCTTCAAAATCGAACAAGGAGACCCGAATGGTTCAAGACCGCTCAAGTTGGGCTTCCTTCCATGCATAAGCTCGTAACATGTTTTTCCAAGTCTCTTAACGGTTAACACCCTATTCAGAACATAGCAGGCTGTAGCAACTGCTTCAGCCCAGAATATCACAGGAAGTTTTGAATCTGCCAGCATAGTTCTGGCTCCTTCAATTAAAGTTCGGTTCTTCCTTTCAGCCACTCCATTCTGTTGCGGAGTATACGGAGCGCTGTATTGATGTTCAATTCCTTTCTGAAGACAGAAGATTTCCATTTCAAAGTTCTTGAACTCTGTTCCATTGTCACTTCTGATGTATTTAACTGATTTACTCATGACGTTCTCAACTTTTGTAATTAGATTCTTCACCATTTGAGCCGTCTCATCTTTCGATTTCAGAAAATATACCCACGAATATCGCGAGTAGTCATCAGTGATCACCAAGCAGTAAGAGGTACCTCCTAGACTTTTTACATTCACGGGACCAAAGAGAACCATGTGAAGTAGTTCTAGAGTACCGGCAATAGAGTTGACCTTCTTGGTGAGATGGGATTTCTTGTGTTGCTTTCCCTTCTTGCATGCTATACATTTGTCTTCAAAGTTAAAACTTTTTAAGGGAACGCCCATCACAAGCCCATTCTTGACAATGAAGTTCATCTTCCGAAGATGAATGTGCCCCATTCTCCTGTGCCACAATTCAGATTCTGATTCGCTTGCTTTCGTCATTAAGCAAGATTCTCCCGTGGCCATTTCAGTGGACCTCATATCCATCACGTATGTATTTGTTTCACGTGGAGCTTTCATTACTATCCATTCGTCTGGTATCTGGAAACCAGGCTTCAACACGATCGCTTCATTCTTCGTAAAATGGACAGTGTAATCTTTATCACAAATCTGCGACACACTCAGCAGATTGTGCTTCAATTCCTCCACAAAATTTACATTCTCAAGTGTCATCCTTCCATTTGACACTGTACCTCTACCAGTAATCCTTCCTCCGCTTTCACCAGCAAAACTAACTCTCGCTCCCTGAACAGGTTTTAAGTCATGCAACAAGTGTTTGTTGCCCGTCATGTGCCGGGAACAGCCGCTATCTACAATCCAAAGACTGTGGGCAGCCCTGTTCAACTGTTCCTGCACAATAAAACAGAGAATTAGAATCTTGGGACCCAAGACCAATTGGTCTTGGATCGATACGTCCCGTACCCTGGCTTTCCAAAGTTAGCATCAGGATGATTCCTGTAAGTTCTGTTAGGAAATCTCCTTGAAGATTGAGTGTGATGCCTTCCAAACTTATGTGAATTGAAAGTGTTATATCTTGTGGTTTGGTTGAAAAACTGAGGTTTGTTTTTATGAAAACTTGAATTAGTTACATTTTGGCATTTTGATAAGTTCTCATTTTTCGCAGTATCAAATTGATGCTTATTCTCAGTTTTATTTGGCCTCACACCTCTGTATCTCGGTGTCAGAGGGCAATCTGCAACAAGGTGTCCTAATTTATTACATCTAAAGCAACACCTACTCTCCATTTTCTTTTCAAATGTTGGTTTGGATGTAGAGGCAGTGTTACCAGCCGTTCGTCTCACATAAGGTGGGACATACGGGTTGAGTGGAGTACACTGTTTAGAAGATTTATTTTTATCTCCACCGGTGGGTAACACTACCTTCTCTTTCGTCTTACCAGATTCGGACAACTTATCCGAATCCGATGAGACTGGACTCGTAACAGAAATATTTACACTAGAAACAGGCGAACACGTTTCGCCATTACTAACAGTTGGTTCTTTAAATGTAACCTGAAATGGCCACGGGAGAACCTGGTAGAAATCGCAGAAGTGTACTTTCGGAACGTATGGAGAACCTCTTGAGGAAGTGCCATTGTTATAGCAGCATGGGCCTTGCTCTCGGCCTCATACATTTTCTTTTCTTCGTCCTCCATTTTGCTATACTTCTTAACCACATCACGACCTTCGTATTGCATAGTTGGAGGGATATATCCATCCTGGATGCAAACCCACATTTTTGCATCCTGATATTTAATGTATTGGATGAATCTGTCCTTCCTTGCCACGAAGTCAGTTCCTTTCATCAACCTCGGAGCCTTAGTGGCTGACCCCGCTTCTACTTCCATCTTGACTAAATCGGAGATGTTAATTGACGACATTTTTGCGAAAACCCGAAAACCCGAAAATTAAAAAAAAATCTTCCAAACAGTACAGTAGGCGAAGTTAAGAATAATTTCGCTTGAAAGTTAACTTCGCTGGAAAGTGTAACTTCGCTGGGCCTTAAATTCGCTTGACTGGGCGAAGTTAAGAATAACTTCGCTTAGGATGAGCGAACTTAGGAGGTAAGCGAACTTGGGAGGTAAGCGAAATTGAGGATAACTTCGCTTAAGCGAACTTAGGAGGTAGGCGAAGTTGTGGTTAACTTCGCTTAATCCTTATATCTTCGCCGAAACCCTACTTCCAGTGACGGCAACTTCGCCTGAAGAACGGTAACTTCGCCCGATGAACAAGGAAACTGTTCAGATCTGATTTCGTCAATCTAGCAGTTTCCGATCGATGTTATGGCTTGCAAATGACTGTCAAACACGAGTAAAACACAATCCCAGTAAAAACACGTCCCGCGAATAGGTCAAACGAGACGTTTTCTACACCCGCGTGAAATCCCGAACCTCACAATCGAGCCGATGGCTCTGATACCAATTGTAGGTTCCTGGACGGATCGTACACGGGATGTCGCTATCTGCGCAGGTGCGGAATCCCTGCGTAGTTAGATACGAGCGTAGAATACGTATAAATCAAACACACGAGCAATGAACGAACACGTTATATTGATAACCGAACACGTGACTCGAGGTCACTATTACAGACTGACTTGTAAACACGTAACTCGCAAACCCTAGAACTCACGAACTCTCGATCTAATGAACACCTACAAACTGTTACAGTGAACAGTTTATATAAGCACGACAACTTCGCCTCAGGCGAAGTTGTCCTTAACTTCGCTTGTTCAACAAGTTCGCCTGAGCGAACTTGTTGACAACTTCGCTTGTTTGACAAGTTCGCCTAAGCGACCTTGTTGACAACTTCGCACATACAAAAACATAAACATAATCATAAACATAATTACATTACAGACTCGATTACAAATGCTAGACTATGAACTACTGACACACATGTACCAACATTGTAGGTTCCTGGACGGATCGTACACGGGATGTCGCTATCTGCGCAGGTGCGGAATCCCTGCGTAGTTAGATAGGAGCGTAGAATACGTATAAATCAATCACACGAGCAATGAACTAACACGTTATATTGATAACCGAACACGTGACTTGAGGTCACTAATACAGACTGACTTGTAAACACGTAACTTGCTAACCCTAGAACTCACGAACTCTCGATCTCATGAACACCTACAAACTGTTACAGTGAACAGTTTATATAAGCACGACAACTTCGCCTCAGGCGAAGTTGTCCTTAACTTCGCTTGTTCAACAAGTTCGCCTGAGCGAACTTGTTGACAACTTCGCTTGTTTGACAAGTTCGCCTAAGCGAACTTGTTGACAACTTCGCACATACAAAAACATAAACATAATCATAAACATAATTACATTACAGACTCGATTACAAATGCTAGACTATGAACTACTGACACACATGTACCAACAGGACGGCTGGATCGAAAGTGGGGTTAGGTTTAAGGTTTAATTTTTTTTTATAAAAAATATAATAACAATAAAACATTTTGTCCCCTCCAATTTATTAAGAGTTGAACTTGCACGAAAAGTGAAGCAAGATACGTTTACGGGGTGGAAAGGAGCTCTTGGGAGGATGCTGGGTCAAGCCCGGAAGGTGCACACAACACTACAAAGGTTAAACCTTTTATCGCAAATTTACGGACGTTACATAAAATGGGAATGTAGCATACACCTCTGGTATCAACACATTGTTTATAAAGAAACATCACAAACTAGCTTACAATATATTACATTTCATTGTTCTATCGTTGTTTTACAGTCTAGGTGATACAAACCAAACTAGTTCGTTAACTATACAATCTTACTACTAACGCCCTTGCTTCTATTCACATAGCATCAACCATACACCTTGGGCAAGTAACAGATCACCAAATCATTCCGATTTAGGTACACCTAAAAAGCAGTTTAAAACGGGTCAACTACTAGAGTTGGTGAGTTTCACAAGTTTCAAGAAAACAGTTATGAATATTCACAAGTTATCACTTGTAATCATGAAATAAGTATGTATGTATGTAAATGATGTAATTATGCTAAGCTACAGTGAAGCCTGGAGTGTTCGTGCTGCGTGCCTCCATTTCCCACGCTCAATCAACCACTGTGGCTCCTCTTCCGCCCACATTATGCCCCAAGTAGCTATGTCTAATACTACATAGTTGGTTCGTAAAAATATGGACATGTGCAAACGGGATAATGTCTCAGCAAATCGTGCTGGCCCCGCCTGGGTTTGTCAAACCAATAGTACTATTCACAAGCCACCGGCTCGAAGTTAATCACTATGTTAATGGGGACTTTCATGAGTTAGCACTTAGATAATTCACATCATCACATGTTTCAGATAAGTATATAGATATAAGCAAACATGCTTTTCACCCCAAAAGTTCGTAAAACAGTTCAGAAAATGGGGTCATGAAACTCACTGTTTAGTAGATAATCAGTAGCACATTGGTTCAAGGTTTGTGTAACTTGAAATCACGGTTTCCTATAATCAATATTATAATAATATTAATATTTTAATATTATTATAATCTCAATACTAAACTGGGCTGTATAACTAATCTGGTTATAGCTGGAACGCCCAGAAAGTGGCAATAGGCTTAGGTTGTGATGTTGTTCAATGTCTAATGCTTAAAACCGAACTTGGCTCAGATTCCCGTTTTCCCAGCTGGGCCAAGTTGCTCGTTTACGCGTTCAGAAAACAGTTATGGGGAAATAAGCTGGGTAAATGTATTGGTTAATAAAATGATTAAGTTATAAAGAAGGATCACATACTGGGGTCTCGGATTAGCCACGGGGCCCGTTTCCGTTTATTCAGTTTGATTTAAGAAGAAACGCGCACAATCTATCCGGATTGTCCAGGTTTCTCATAGAAAAGTTCGTTTTTACTTAATTAATCCAAAAATATGATTTTTGATCACTCTTGGTGTTTTGATATTCCCGCAGGTTCGTTAGTCGCGAACTTGCCGATTTTTATAAAAACTGAATTTGTTTAATCTTCAAATTAGTACAATTAATTAACCGTTAATCATTAAATTAAGAAAATTTAGCCACTTATCAACTAAAATATGTAGATTTTAATAAAAATATTTCTGGAATTATTTACTGATTTATTAATTTATAAAAATTCATTTTATCAGCTATATTTTGCCTGAAAATCATCCGTTTATCCCAAACAATTTCCAACAATTCCACAAAAATTCCTGAATACTCAAATTATATCCCAAAACAACCTGTATCAATTTCAGAATGTAAAAAGGTTGTGAAATATTATTTTCGCCCCAAATTCGGCTATAAAAATTCACACGAACGCAAATACACAAAACACATTTAGACTTCTACAAATGATCCCAAAATTCATATGTGATCAAAATACATTAAATATGAGTTCCCAGAAAAATTTCATAATTTTTGAAGCATTTTAACTATTTTCCCCATTAAATGTCCCAACTCGGTAATAAATTCGCCAAATATTCTTGGATGGTCGAAAAATTACCAAATTTGAACAGGGACTCAATGACATGGTTCCTGATGTCCCTGAAAAAGTTCAAGGCCTAATAATATGTACATCACAACCTTAACCTAAACAGCCTGTAAGCGAGTGTTTCGGCATTACCTTAGCGGTTTTGGTTCGTTTCCGCCTTTCTAATCAACTTTTCAAGCTCTTGTGCTCCTATGTAGGCTAGATACAAGTCGTATATCATAAACCAAGCAATTTTTCATCAACATAACAGCCCTTAACTTAGGGTTTCGGCTAGTGCACAAAAACGAACTTTTGAACCGTAAAAATGTCGTTTTAACCCTTTAATCCGTGTTTATGGCAAAAAAACCTATCAAACAAGGTTCCTTACCATGTGTATGATCAAAACATGTTTATGGACCATTTTTAGGATTTTTACATGGTTAGGAATGATTTTTAGCAATTAAGACATGTTTATATGGTATTAACATACCCAAATCAAGTTAAAAATGATGAAAATGATTAAGATACCTATGGTTTTGAAGGCTTTGGATCCAGATCAGCTTGCAGCTGCTTTGGAGAATATTTTGAGTGAAAACGATGTTTCAACCAAGCTTCTAAAACAAGTTATACAATTTTTGGGGTGCCCCCCCCCCCCCTCTTTGCGATCGGAACTCCATACGGGCCCACTTTGGGCCCATTTTGGCCCAATTTTCTGATTTTTCAAGCCCAAATACGAAAAGTCCGGTCCAAATTTAGTTCGGGTTCGGTTTTTGGTGCGAAAAACTTATCGGGTGCGACAAACAGCGTGAAAACGAGTGTTTTTCGGCTAGTTTTGTGTAAATTTATAAAAACATACTATATGTTTGTAAAAATCAAAAATATTTTCACGGATCACTTAAAACATTTCAAGTAAGTGTTTGGTATGTCTTTTTCGGCTTAACGGATGATACAATTCTTGGTTTGTAACTATCTTTCGCCTTTAAATCTATAGCGGGTAGTTAAACTAGCATGTTTTCGTTTAACTTGTTTGCTATCGAACTAAGGACATATTACTAATATTTTAGCTTGTATTAAACGTATATCACTTATAGAAGGCCCTCAGGAATATCTGGGTCACAACCCGACCCGTTCGGTTAATCGTTCGTTTGTTACGCCAAAAGCGTTTATTTGCTTAATCAGTAAATACGTATTGAGGTGTACCTTGTTTTGGCTCAAATGTACAATAAGCAATGGGGTTTGATTGTTGAATCAAGATAAAAGTGCCCCGTTCTTCAGGTAAAGCATCTGCAAGTTTATCTATATACTCATACTCATGCTTGTCAATCTTCAGCCTCTTTATCTCATTCACAAGATAACAGTATCTTTCAATCAACTGAGCAAATGATTCACCCTTAACTTGAGTGAATATGTCAAATTCTTTCTTCAGAAAAGCAATTTTGTTCTTTCTCATGTCGGGATTTCCACGATCTTTATTCAACAACGCTTGCCATATTGAGTAAAAAGAACCATTGTGTTGCAGAAGTTGAAAGATCTCAGCTTTGATGGACTGTTGAAAGAGATTCAACATTTTCTTCTCTTTAAGAAATGAATCTTTATCTGCATCAGCAATCTGAGATTATCTGTAATTTTCTCCATTCTCATTCTTGGGAATTATATACTCTTCCTCCACGGCAGTCCATGTCTCATTGTTCAACGCTTGAACATACGTCTCTTCCTCCACGGCAGCCCATGAAGGATAGTCTTCCATTCTCAGTAGTTTAGGAGGCTTGTTGGAAGTTCCCATTTCATTTTCCAAACTAATATTCTGAAGTAGAATAGACGGTTGTAACACGAACGCACTTAGGTTTTCCATATCGAATAAAGTCAACGTGTATACTTTTTAGTCAAACGGATATGTTTCTGGTAACGGATATGAAACTGGTCAAGGTAGGTCAACGTCTATGAAACTGGTCAATGTGGGTCAACGTATAAGTGTGAGGTTTAAAGGTCAATAGATATGTAAGAACAACAAGAATTATCAACGTATATGTCCAAACCAACGTATATCTAATCCCAGTATAACGTATGCGGCGTATATGTTATACGCCGTATATGTTATACGCCGTATATGTTATGTTTGATCAACATATACAGAGGTAACACATATACGGTGAAGTTCATGTTGTTGGTAAATTTGGCTTTTGAAGATATAAATGATGTAGGAATTGAATGAACTTTGGTAGGGTTTGTCACGGATACGTGGAGAACAATGTGTGAGATTTTGAAGAACTTTTGATGGTGGAATTTGAATGTAGAAAGAAAAACCTTGAAAACTTGAAGTGTTCATGCTAGTAAAGAGCCACAAAGCTCTGATACCACTTGAAATGGGATGCGATCTTGAAGTAGATGACAATAAGGATCTATATTTGTTACAGCTTGTATCTCAAGGTGCGGAATCCATTGAGATTGAACACATCCAAGTAACCATTAAGCACATTTTCATATATATCAAGAAACAATAGAAGATATGACACTTCGCACAATTTCTCTCTCTACTCTATCTCTTTGACAATCACCAAAAGTCTGAGTAGAAACGCATACGTCCCCTATTTGTAGGAAACATGAACAACCTCATCAAGTCCGTATACGATATACGGCGTATATCATATACGTCGCATATGATATGCGTTGACTTGAAGACTTATGCATTGAATAACAAACACAAACTATACATTTGACATTTTTAGCCCTATACAATCATATCTAAAACATCTAAGACCCTAGCAACAGACATTATGTTCTAACACAAAGGCAATAGGTCCTTCATGTTTTCTTTCATAATTGACAAGAGCTTCCTTGTCACAGGTCATGTGCCTGGAACAACCACTGTCCATATACCATATATCATTGCAATTCACGGACTGTTCCTGCACAAATATAAATAAAAGGATCAGTTACATTCTAAGTCACAAACTGCATCAGTTTGCAAATCAGATTCAACTTGAGTCTCATCAGGAGTTGGAAGTGGATCTTCATAGACTATTTCCCATTCATCATATGAATCTGATTCTGATACAACTGGTGACTTGATACTATTTTAAATTCGATCAAGCACACAGTCTTTCCATTCATTCACTTCTTGCTTAGACTTCCACCGATAACCTCTTGGTTCAAATCCTTGTTTCAGCAAGAATTTTTCATCACTGTTTAGAACACCAGGTCTCAGGTTTACCTTTCCTTTATCACTAGCCCTTTTTCTCTTAACAGCTTTGTTTGATGCCTGTTCACTTTCATTAATTTTCAGAATAGTCTTCAGCCTCCTTTCCAAGATCAGCTTTTGTTCCTCACAGTCAGAGGAACTTCTCTCTCGATTCAAGTACTTCTCATACATTTCTTTATAACCCTTCATGTCAAATCCACTCACAATATCAGGAATTTCAAATGTATCTTCAACAATCCAACAAGAACTAGTATGATGTCCGTAGGCATCACACTTCTTACACCACACTTTTGTAAAACTCCCCATGTCTTCAAGTAGTTTCATGTCCTTAATTCTATCGCTTGGCTTTGGGAAGTCAAAACCTAAAGAGGTTTTAGGGAATAAAGAATTGGTGAAGTTCACCTTGATAGGCTTGCTGATATCAGGAATTTGAGGATACTTTTCTTTCACAAACACAATCTTCTTCAACTTAGATGGAGTTCTTGAAGAGCTTCCCTCTTGTTTTGTCACATGTCTTCTCATAGGCACATAATCAACATCCCAATGTCAAAGAGTTCATGGTTTGAAAACACTTGATAGATTGGAGGATGGATTTGATCATATGAAGATTTTCTTGATACATCATTCTTGTTCTTGGTTTGAGGTCTTTCATATATATCAAACACTTTGTGTTCTCTCCTCATCTTTTGATAGTGCATTTGAAGCTTAGGTGTCGTCTTTAGCAGCTTTGGGATTTGTTCATTGTTCTTCTTCTTCTTCCTTGCACTCTTTTTGCTTCTTTTCTTGTCAATTGAGGATTTGTCACTTTTGCAACTACAGTTGCTTTCTTCACTGGAGTATTCACTCCATTTCTTATTTTTGGCAGACTTAACCTCTTCTTTATCCATTGATTCTTCATTCTTTTTCATGAAAAACTCTCCATCCTTGCTCACAGTTACATTTTCATATTGTTTTACAAACTCAGGTTTGTCCTCAAATACATTCTTGAACTGCTTCAAGTATTCATTCATGCTTTGCTTATCTACCTTCAGTGGATATTTATCACAAAAAGGTGGTGGCACATTATTGTATTTTTCCTCTTCAGTCATCTTTTCCACATACCCAACAATGTTACCAGTTAACACCAAATTCTTTAAGAAATCTATTTGTATCAACAACTCTGCATACTTGAGTTTCTCATCAGCATACGTCTTCTTTATGCCATCAATATCAACACTCATTCTGGATTGAGTCATGTAGGCTTGCATACAGTATTCTTCTAGACTCTTGATTTTATTTTCATATGTGCCCTCACTTGACTCAAATGCATTCAGAATGGCCTCTTTCCTTCCACACTCAGATTTCCACTTTCCAATCTCCTGATTTAATTCATCAATGGTTAACAGAAGATCAGAAATAGAAAGTTCAGAATGTACCTTGAACCAGAGGATTCTCCTTTCTCTTGGACCTTTGCCATGAAAGCAACATTTGCCTTTTCCATTTCATCATCATGGTTTCTCCAATCGAAATCCCCATCCTGTGGTCCCCTTGTAACAGCAACATTTCCCTGGTCTCTTGCTTGATTCACCATATTGATATTTCCTCTGTTTTGGTTGTTCTGAATCTATAGTTGATTGTTCCTTTGAGGCTGGACCTGTTGTTTTTGGGGTGTGTTCTGATTTTGGTAAGGAGTTTGATTAACCAATTGATTTCTTTGTTGGGATCCCTTGTAATTCTAGTGTTAATTTTGATAGAACTGGTTTTGATTGACTTGATTCCCAAACTGTTTTGGTTGATTACATTTTATAGCAAATTGTCCTGGTTGTTGACAATTGAAACATATTGTCTTTGACTTATCAAAACCTATTCGGTCATTTGGCCAAGAAAATGATGATCTCCTAGTTTGGTTATACAACCTCTTGCTTCTGACGGCCAACATTGCAGCTTGCCATTTTATGTCCATGTCCTCGAGTTCATCTGCATCAATCTGTTCCAGATCTTCCTGCACTACACTTGTGTGAATGATATTCTTTGCCACAAATGCATGTAGGAATCAGTGAACAGTGAGAATAAGGCCTGATAGTCAGTTCCTTGGCCTAAATTGTTTTGAACATAGGGAGGACGTCCACTAGCTGTAGAGGCAACATCATCCTCAATTAGTTGAACATTAAGCCTTGATTGTCCTCCACACACCGAACCAGACACAGAACGCTCTTCAACAATAGGCTGTTGGTTAGACATAAGAGAGAGATTACCCATATGTGCCACTAAAGCATTTGTCATTGGGAAGATAGGCTTCTCTTCTCTTATCATATGATTTTCTATCATTTCATGTTCAGTAGCCTTCAAAAATGCTATCACATCATCCAGTTTGAAGCTGGGAAAACTGGTTTTCTCTTTGATAAACATACTTGCAGTATACCACTCTCCTGACAGTGAAGACAACAATTTCTTGTTCAGTTCAAAATCAGAAATCAGTAAATCAGTTGTTCTAATTTCATTCACTATGGTCATGAACCTTTACAATAGTGATTTTAGTCATTCGCCTTCCTTGAACTTGAATCGATCTAGTTGTTGATTCAGCATGTCTTTCTTGATGTCTCTAAACTCAGTGTTTCATTCAAACATGTCAATGACAGCATCATACATCTTCTTAGCTGTTTTTTGATGATTGACACTGGTCAATATCTCCTAAGAAAGACCAAGTTTTAACATAGACAGTGCCTTATAATTCCTTTTCTTCAATTTAACCTCTATTGTTGCATTGTTGTTTGCTAAAGTGGATGGAACATATTGTCCTTCTCTAATAGAAGTCCAAAGTTCTGGGTCATTATAGTTAACAACTGCTTCAAATAAAACCTTCCATTTGATGAAGTTTTCTTGGCCTAAAAGTCTTGGGATCTTGTTTATTGAGACTTCGTGATCATCCATCTTGTTCAGATCTGAGATTTTACAGACGAAAACCTTGTCACACTTCAAGTTTTATCACAAACCTTAAGTCCCTTGGTCTTCAGCGAGCAACCAATAGCTCTTATACCACTTGTCAGGACCAGGGATCGGGTGCAACCTTATGTAGGTCGACAAGAGCACACAGATCCAATACCCAAAGGCCTATCAAATGTCCCGGAGGAATCAGGATATTCAACGGATGGGAACGAAGGTGTGATACAATTACAAACGCAACACTAAAATAATATTAAGTAAGAACAGATTCAAAGACAAAGATTCACTGTATTAAATATATCATTCAATGAAACAGTAAATGGAATGTCTAGGGTTTCGTGATGACGACGGCTGTACGAGGAAACAAAGAGAATATTCTTTGGAATGTTTGTGCCCTCGTATTGCTTCCGTTGCCAGCGTCAGCCTAAAATGGAAACCTAGGACGCTATTTATAGACCTTGACATTCCTTCTTGAATCCCTAATCATTACATAATGAAAGACAATTACAAATACAAGTGTAAGAGTCTTCGAGCATGATATGTATCTTGCTCGAGCAGACTCGGTATACAAATTATGCTCAATGAGTGTCTTCCAGCATACTTTACTTAGAATAATTTCACAGAAAATATTCTCCTCCAGCAAGCTTCATTCCTCTTGACCAATCCTTGCTTTGCTTGAACTAGTCCATCGAGCAAGCCCATTCTTCATGATGTCTTCAATCCTGTCGTGGGACTTATTAAGCAATCTTTAGCATGCTCGGATGTAAATCTTGCTTGGGGGACTGAACCATGCTCGAAGTCCTTGCTTGGAGCATATAACATCTTCTTATTGCATCCATGCTTGTCACCATGTGCTTGATCATCCTGTGCTCGGAACACTTGGTTAAAACTTGAATGATCAAGTTGTTTGCTCGATTGTAATCCATACTCGACAAAAGAACACTCTTGCTCATTGAAGTGTAGCTTGCTCGAAGCCTTAACACTTAGAAGAATTAATCAGAAATGCTCGAGGTGGTAAACCATGCTTGATCGTCCAAGCTTGCTCGAATTCCATACTTAGCCGATTTCTAGAGGAGGTTGAGAAGATTCCAATCTTCCTTAGCAAATATCCGACTCAACACATTGAGAGTACTGAATCCCATCGTAACTCTTCAACACAAAAAGCTTTAACTTTTCATCATACAATGTTGAGTCGGATATTTGCTAAGGAAGATTGGAATCTTCTCAACCTCCTCTGAAAATCAGCTAAGTATGGAATTCGAGCAAACTTAGACGATCGAGCATGGTTTACTACCTCGGGTAAGGTCTTCAGAACCGTTTGTAGTTAATTCTTCTAAGTGTTAAGGCTTCGAGCAAGCTACACTTCAATGAGCAAGAATGTTCTTATATTGAGTATGGATTGTCAATCGAGCAAACAACTTGATCATTCAAGTTATAACTAAGTGATTTCGAGCACAAGATGTTCTAGCACATGGTGACCAGCATGGATGCAATAAGAAGATGTCATATGTTCAAGCAAGGACTTCGAGCATGGTTCAGTCCCCTAAGCAAGATTTACATCCGAGCATGATAAAGATTGTTCAATAAGTCTAAGACAGGATTGAAGACATCAAGAAGAATGGGCTTGCTCGATGGACTAGTTCGAGCAAAGCAAGGATTAGTCAAGAGGAATGAAGCTTGCTGGAGGAGAATATCTTCGCTAAAGATAGTCTAAGTAAAGTATGCTCGAAGACACTCATCGAGCATACCTAACGTAGTGAATCTGCTCGAGCAAGATACTTATCATGCTCGAAGACTCTTACACTTGTATTTGTATTTGTCTTTCATTATGTAATAACTAGGGATTCTAGAAGGAATGTCAGGGTTCTATAAATATGGTCCTAGGTTTCCATTTAGGGCACGGAATATGAGAAACATTCTAACGAATATTCATTTTGTTTCCTCGTACAGCCACCGCCGCTTTCACAAAACCCTAGACATTCCTTTCACTGTTTCATTGAATGATGTATTAAATATAGTGAATCTTTATCTTTGATTTTGTTCTTTACTAATTATCATTTATTGTTTTGTTTGTTATTATATCACGCCTTCACTCCCATCCGTTGAATACCCTGATTCCACAGGGATATTCAATAGGCCTTTGGGTTATTGAGTCTGTGTGTTCTTGTCAACCTTATTAAGGTTTGCACCAGATTCTCGGTCCTGACAAGTGGTATCAGAGATTTGGAAGCTCGCTGAAGGCCATGGGACTGAAGGTTGGTGATAAAGCTTGAAGCTTTACTGTGTTTGACTGCTTGAAAGTGTAACGCCCGTTAATTTCTGACAAAAGATTTAATCTTGTAGTATTACGTACACCATCGGGCTTGACCCGGCTTTCTTCCTAGAGCTCCTGGCCACCCTCGTAAACATTTCTCACTTAACTTTTCACCCAACTTGCTACATCTTTCCAACTCAAGGGACTAGGGTGTAATATTTTATATTATAATCAAAAAAACAAACCCTAGCCTCCTTCACTAGTCCGATCGGCGCAAGAGGCAGCAGCTACAACCCTTTCCACCTCGTTTTGCGTGCAATCAGCCACCGTCCAGCCATCCAAACTTCAATTTCAGGTCGGTATTATACGTATACAACTCTTTTTCACCCTAATTCATCCTTATGGCGCGCTTATTGGTCGTTAGGATTGAGTTTTGATGATAACAGCTTGCTGACAGAATTCGTATACGTTTATTGTAGGGTTTGTAACGCAATGTTAATCCACTATTTTTGATCGATTCTTGATTCCATAATGTTCTACTTTGAGTCTAGTTTCCAGAAAGGTACAAATACGTAATTTTTGGACGAGATTTGAATAGTTTTTATGATTTTATAAAATCGAGTGTCAAACCTGATGCGGGACGACGGATTCTGGTCCGTCTTCCCGACATGATAACCTTTTTTCGACAAGTCTAAATTGGTTGGTTCTACTTCTGGAAGTTAATATTTTGAGTTAGGAACCAAACGCAATTGGAATCGTTTAATTTGGCTGGGTAATGAATTTTATAAAAATAAAACCATTTTGTTGCGCAGCTGAAATAGCTGCACATACCTTTCTGTGTTGGAAGAATTTTTATGATTTTTGTGTCCACTAGAAAAATATAATAAAAATATTTTTATAAACTTAAGATATTTATGCAACACTGGTTAAAATTTAATAATTTAATTCCATGGTTTTCCTATGTAATAAAATACATCTTTGCCTGCTAAAATCTGCATGTTATATTCGTTATTGATCGATAAGTTCGTTTAGGCTTAACCGGTGGCTGCCCTTTCTCGCATCTTTCGGGGCTGTTATAATTGAAGTTTGTACTCTGTCATATTCTTAGGTATGTCACTTACAATATACTAAAATTTCATGGCCAATGGAGGTGTTTATGTCGGTCAATCGATTTTAGTTCGAAAACTAGGGTTTATTGGGTGTAGGATATGCAATTGTTGAGTTTGATGCGTTAAACGATCAGATGACCGACCGAATCAGTTTCTACAGCCCTAGGGGGGTTTAAGGGCTGTGGGAAAATTATATTTTTGATGTACGGGGCTGTTGGGGTTAGTGCTTCGTCAATCGAGTCGGCGGTGCGCGAATTTTCGTTTAAACGTTAAAGTAAGAGTTGTAAAAAGGAACCGTCAACCCTATCAACTCGGGTGACATAATCTTGATGAATGAAAAGATTTAAAATGGAATTTGGTCCATTCGGGGCTGATTCGTTTAACAAATGCTTTTAAGGTTTATTTCCGCGCATTCGACCCGATTTGATTATCGTTGGGCCTTGGGCCAAGTGTTGGGCCTTGGGCCAAGTTGTTGGGCCTTGGGCCAAGTGGTTGGGCTTTGGGACAAGTTGTTGGGCCTTGGGCCAAAGTGTTGGGCCTTGGGCCAAGTTGTTGGGCTTGAACGGCCCATTAGGCTAGAGTGTTCTTACAGTCTAATTTAGTAACGCGTTGTGTATAATTTACAGGCCCTTACTTGTGAGTGTGCACTTAGGGATTTCCTAGCTCGTTGCAGGTGTTCGATCGATTCCAGGTGAGTTCATGATGGTTTTTTTACTCTTTTACGTTTTGGGCTAGCATACACACCGAAATACAATTTTAAACGATTTTACTCGTTACAGTGAATTGAATAGTTTTACATGGTCTCACTCGTGATGGTGCATATAGTTTTACTCGTTACATTTTGAAAGCTATATTTGAATTATTTTATATGCCTTAGGATATTTTAGACTCGTTCATGGTATTGTGTCCTTAAGGTTACATACATCATTGATGGCCTAGACTCGAGGATGTTAGTAGACTTGGCAGTAATTGAATACGTGTAGACCTATTTGTGTTTGCATGCACTGATGTTACGTGTTGGGTTGTACGTGTGCTCGACCCTGATGTTATTACTTGGATGAGATGTTACGTGTTTGGGTTGTACGTGTGCTCGACCCAGATGTTATTATTTGGACGGTATTTATAGGGATATAAATATATAGATGTATATAGATGTCTAAGTACGAATACTTAGTGTTGATGATGGCCTAACTGTTCGTGTCCCGTATTATATTTTAAACTCTTGGAATGTTTTATAATCCAGTTTTGATATTTAAACTCTTGGAATGTTTTATAATCTCGTTTTTATATTTAAACTCTTGGAATATTTTATAATCCCGTTTTTATATTTAAACTCTTGGAATGTCTTATAATCTCGTTTTTATATTTAAACTCTTGGAATGTTTTATAATCCCGTTTTGATATTTAAACTCTTGAAATGTTTTTAAATGAATTTATATAGGCTTGCTAGCAATGGTAGGCCTTAGGATGTTAAATATATATATATATATATATATATATATATATATATATATATATATATATACATTATTGCTTGGCCTATATTTGGCGATGTTGTAGTCGTTTCGACTACTGAATGTTGCGTATGCCTACCTTGTGTTGCATGCACCGAATGTTATGTGTTTGGGTTGTACGTTTGCTAGACCCTGAATGTTTGTAGTTGTCTCGACTATTGAATGTTGCGTATGCCTACCTTGTGTTGCATGCGCCGAATGTTACGTGTTTGGGTTGTACGTTTGCTCGACCCTGAATGTTTGTAGTCGTCTCGACTACTGAATGTTGCGTATGCCTACTTTGTGTTTGCATGCGTTGAATGTTACGTGTTTGGGTTGTACGTTTTCTCGGCCCTGAATGTTATTATTGACGCGGCTGGGTCAAATATATTACTTGGGGAAGACCCGGGGTGAGGAGGCCCGTATCACGTGTTTGGATGTTAAACCGCGACCGAGTCAAATATATTACTTGGGGATGACCCGGGGTGAGGAGGCTCGTGTTACGTGATTTTGTTTTATTAAACTGTGACCGAGTTAAATATATTACTTGGGGATGACCCGGGGTGAGGAGGCTCGTGTCACAAGCTTAGGTCTTACCGCGTCCGGGTCAAATATATTACTCGAGTCTTGACTCGTGGTGGAGAGGCCCGTGTACGTGTGTTCGATGATGATTGTATTACTTGGTGAATTATATATAATTTATTTTATTTATACCTTCTCTATTGTTTATAACTATAGCTTTTAAATAAAGTATGAATTATTGTTTATGAAAACTTGAACTCACTCAGCTCAAGCTGACTTTGTGTGTATGTTAGATTGACTTTCAGGTTAAGGATTAGAGATTTCTGCTCGGACGTGCTAGAGACTACTCGGACGGTTGAAGGCACATCTAGTCGAAGAATTAATAACGCAAACTGTTTCTTTTAAATTATTACCATAAGTATTTAAATTTTAATTTTGGTCACCTTCCCTGGTTTTGGGAATTTTGATGTTATCTATTCCGCTATTTACTACTCTGAAACGATTTTAATGAGATGAAGATTTCAAATAAAACGAATATTTTATTTACAATTGATTTTGGACACCTGTACCCGTGTTTTGGGATTTTTAATACTTAAACTTTTCCGCTGTTATTTACTCTGAACTTGTTTTAAATACAAAGAATCGTTTGGTTTTAAATTTTTGTGAATTTGTGGATGAGATTACCAACTGTAGGATTCCCGGGATGCGGGGTCTTACAGAAAGTTCAGATCTGCTGAAATGGAAGACCAGGAAGTATCTACGAACAAGATTCCAAGACTTCTTGGACAAGAGAACTTCATAAAATGGAAGGTGCTTTTTGAAGCGGCTGTGAACTACAACGACCCCAAACTCTGGACTTCTATCGTAAAAGGACAGTATGTTCCTTCTACTACTGTAAACAACAGTGCCACTATTGAATTGAAAATGAAGAAAAGAGATGACAAAACACTGTCTATGCTGAAGCTAGGTCTATCTTGGGAAATACCGATAACTCTCAATCATCACAAAACTCCAAAAGGAGATGTATGATGCAGTTATTGACATGTTTGAGGGCAATACTGAACTAAGAGACATTAAAAAGGATAGACTAAAGCAACAATTGGATAGATTCAAGTTCAAGGGAGGCGAAAGATTGAAGTATGTACTGCAGAGATTCATGGTCATTGTAAATGAGATTAGAACGACTGACTTGCAAATCTCTGACTTTGACCTAAACAAGAAACTGTTATCTTCATTGTCTGGTGAATGGTACACAACCAGCAAATTTATCAAGGAAAAGGCCAATTTTCCCAACTTTAAGTTGGATGATGTGATAGCTATCCTAAAAGCTGCTGAACATGAGATGATTGAGAATCACATGATCAGAGAGGATAAGCCCAGCTTCCTAATGACAAATGCTCTTGTAGCACCAAAGGGAAATCTCTCTATCAAGAATTAGCAACAACCAATTATTGAAGAACCAGCTGAAACAATCTCGGTGTGTGGAGGAAGTCAGTCAAGGTTCAATGTATAAATGTGTAAGGCCCCGTTCCCGGTAAACCTACATTGGTGTTGGATTTACTCATAAACATAGTTCTAAAATCAGAGTAAATTAAAAACTTCGCGGAATGATT
Source organism: Bidens hawaiensis (assembly GCF_021521415.1). Classification (NCBI taxonomy): domain Eukaryota; kingdom Viridiplantae; phylum Streptophyta; class Magnoliopsida; order Asterales; family Asteraceae; genus Bidens; species Bidens hawaiensis. Next base: position 42,897 of record NW_027491953.1, read on the forward strand.
AAAAAAACTTCAAACATCACATTACAAAACATTCATTCTTGTCTTAACATACAAATTATCTTTTCATAAATAATTAATTAAAACAGTCATAACACTTCATCATGGATGCCAGTCTCGTCAGTCCATGCCCTGTGTCCCTCCTTAAGCCAGCTGACTCAATCTATTTGCCTGTGTGCATACTAAAAGTCAGCTATGCTGAGTGAGTTCTAGTTAATCAATTAACATACAATACATTCATACCCTTACTCATACGCGTCCGAAGATACGTATTCATACCTTAGTTTTCTATTACTCCTTTCATATATATCTTATATACATGCATACGTACTTACATACTTTCTTTCATAAAACCCTATGGTATACCATAAGCTATTCTACATTAAACATCACAGATATTGTAAGGGTCTGGTCCCTATCATCATAGATATTATAAGGGTCTGGTCCCTATCATCACAGATATTATAAGGGTCTGGTCCCAACATCACAGATACTATAAGCGTCTAGTCCCTAACATCACAGATACTATAAGGGTCTGGTCCCTACTGCCTCGAATAACCATACATTTATCATACGTGCATATTTTACCTGTCTCATGTATATAATAATTTTATATATATATACATGCTCATTCATACTATCATTATATAGTAATAACATCCAATACATAGTCATACACGTATCATACACTTATTAATTAAGTAAATGTATTAACTATAACATAGGAGTATGCACACAGCCCCGAAAACATTTCAAAGAGAAATGGGGCTAGAACTCACCTGGAGTCGATTTCTCTCGCCGTTAATGGTAATTCCCTTCTTTAGTTGAGCACGGCTAACTGTACAATACATTATGCGTGTCAATTATCTATTACCACTATTTCATATATCAAAATTTATGAAACCCTCAATTAACGGGGGTCTGGGGGCAGCGCCCATGGTAGCGGGGTCTAGGGGAGGCAGCCCCTAGCAGGGTTCAAGGGGCAGCGCCCCTGGCTGGGGTTGAGCTGCATCAGAAAATGAATTTTCATTAACTGTCCTTTAACAAAAATGCATCAGAAAATGAATTTTATAAAATTTCGCATGGAAGAATTTCGCTTCGCATGCAACTGTTTCGCTTCGCATGAAACTGTTTCGCTTCGCATGACTGTGCGATACGAAATTACCCTTTTTCGCTTCGCATGGTCATGCGATGCAAAATTCTTCTTTTTTTTCTTTTTTACCACTTAATGGCCATTTTACTTCGTGACTCTTCCTTAGGACCCGATTTTACCCTTTTTAAGGGTTTTGGGTTGCACCAACTTTGTATACTTGCGTTTTATAAGGCCCGAACATCACATTTTTACCATATAACATTCTCGTGGGGTTATAACTTATCAAGTTCATGTTTTTCTTCCATCATATACCCCGATCTATCCTTCTATCGGTTTGCATGTCGAATCCGACCTAAAACTTAACCTTTAAAACCAAAACTCACCTTTTGTTGGTCTCGGGTTCGGATCTGGACAGATCCGTGGAGCTTGGTGGTGTTTCTTGTTATTTTATGGTGTTTACACCCAAGATTCTTCCTTCCTTTTGCTTGGATCCGAATCCGAATTGCTAGAGAGAAAATGTGTGTTTTCTAGTGTGTGTGTTGTGTAAAGAAATGGTGAAAGGATGGGGAATGGCCTTATATAGGGAGCCATGGGTCCTACCATCCACCTGTATTCCAATCTTATCCAAATACAAACACGCACACAACCAAACTAACGACACACCGATAATAATAAAACTTTCCGTTATTTATTAATTCTCAAAATACGGATGCTACAAAATGATAGAAGATGACACCACCTCATCAGCAAGTGGACACCCTCCTTACACACCAAGAAATTCAAGCCATGGAGCAGACTATCAAGCTCTATTTTCCATGTTCACTGATTCATATCATGCCTTTGTGGCCAACAACCTGATCAACACAAGCATTGTGCAGGAAGATCTTAAGAAAATTGATGAAGATGACTTAGAAGATATGGATATCAAATGGCAGGCTGCCATGTTAGCTGTGAGAAGCAAGAGGTTCTACAACAGGACAGGAAGAACAAGCTTTTCTGGACCTAATGAAAGAATAGGGTTTGACAAGTCAAAAGCCAACTGCTACAACTGTCAGCAACCTGGACACTTCGCTAGAGAATGTAACCAGCCCAAGCAAGTGGGAAATCAAGTGAATCAAAAGCAGTTCTACCAAAATTTCCAAAATCAGATAAACCAAATGGTCAACCAAAACCCCTATCAACAACAGAATAGACCTCAACAACAACATTTCCAGCCTCAAAGAAATAACCAACTACAGATTCAAAACAATCAGAACAGAGGAAACCCAAATGTTGTGAATCAAGTGAGGGATCAAGGAAATGTTGCTGTCACAAGGGTACCACAAGATGGGGAGTTTGACTGGAGCAACTATGCAGCAGAGATGGAAAAAGCAAACGTTGCTTTCATGGCCAGGGTGCAGGAAAAAGCAGAATCATCATATTCACAGGTACATTCTGACATCTCTATTTCTGATCTTTTAACTATTGATTAGCTGAATCAGGAGATAGGAAAGTGAAAGTCAGAATGTGAAATAAAAGAAGCTTTTCTAAATGTGTATGAGACAAGTGAAGCAACTTATGAAAACCTGCTCAAAAGCTTAGAAGAAGATTGTATGCAAGCATACAGAACTCAATCAAGAATGGTTGAGTTCTACTGGAAACATAGTTGGATATGTAGACAAAATGACTGATGAAGAGAAATACAAGAAGGTGCCACCACCTTTTTGTGACAGTTATCCACTAAGAGTAGATAAGGAGAGCAGAAATGAATATTTGAAGCAATTCAACCAGACAGACCTGACTTTGTGAAACAGTTTGAAGATGTAATTGTTAACAAAAGGGAGAGTTTGCTGTGAAACAGACTAAGAAGCCAGAGGAAAAGGAAGTAAAGAAATATGAAGTAAAGAATAAATAGAGTGAATACGCCAGTGAGGGGAGTACATGTCGCTGTGGCAGCACCAAATCATCAAAAGGCAAGAAAAAGAAGAAGGGATCAAACAAAAAGAAGGATGAAAAGATTCCAATGTTGCCAAAGATAACTCCCAAGATGAAGAAAATTTAGAAAAGATGAGAAGAGAGCATGTAGTGTTTGATATATGTGCCAGACCTTAATCAAAAATAAAGAAAAGGAATGATGTACCAAAAGAAATCTTCATATAATCAAACCCATCCTCCAATCTATCTAGTTTTCTCTACTCGTGAACTGTTTGATATTGGGGATGTGGATTATGTGCCCATGAGAAGATTTGCAAATGAACAAGAAGGAAACTCCTCTAGATCACCCTCTAAAGTGAACCAATTATGTTTGTCAAGGAGAAATATCCTCTAGTGCCTGATGTGAATAAGCCTATCAAGATGGATTTCAGCAACTCCTTGTGCCCAAAGACATCCCAAGGTTTTTACTTTCCCAAGCCAAGTGATAGAATCAAGGACAAGCAACTGCTTGATGATATGGGAAGTTATGCCAAGCTGTGGTGCAAGATGTAAGGCCCACAAACCCCGGGAACCCCACAGTTGGTAATCATACAAAACACGTAAGAAGATAATTAAACTTGAAAATGGTTTCTTCCATTAAAACAAACATCTCAGAGTTTAATTCAGCTGAAAACATAAATAATAAAATAAGTTCCCAAAACCCGGGAATTTTGCCCAAAATCAACATAGGTATCTTTAAATAAAAACTTTTAATAATAAATGATTAATAGTAAAACTTCAGTTCCCGTATGCCCTTCACCGTCCAAGTAGCTTCGTGCATGTCCAAGCGATAAGGCATCCTCTTCCTAACCTGAAACTCACACTAACATGCACACAAAGTCAGCTTGAGCTGAGTGAGTTCAGGTTTTAAGTAAATAACATCAGTAGTAATAGTTAAGATAGTCAAACCAAAAGTTTTAAAAAGTAAAAGGGTACATCCATCAAGTCCTCATTATCGAGAACTAAACATCCTCATACATACATATACAAAATGTATATGTAAACATCCTTTTAATTACATCTCTATATATATCATAGTATATATGTATATAACATCCACGTATAACATCAGGGTTGAGCAAACGTACAACCCAAACACATAACATCAGTGCATGCAAACACAAAGTAGGCATACACAACATCAGTAGTCGAAACGAGTACAACATCGCCAGATATAGGCCAAGAAATAATGTATATACATATATATATATTTAACATCCCAAGGCCTACCATATGCTAGCAAGCCTATATAAATTCGTTTAAACCCTTTCATCATGTAAGAAAACACTTAGGTATGCATGCTAGCCCAAAAGTAAAAAGAGTAAAAAGGGCATCATGAACTCACCTGAAATCAATCGAACACCTGCAACGAGCTAGGAAATTCCTAAGTGCACGATCACAAGCAAGGGCCTGTAAGTTATACACAACACGTCACTAACCTAGACCGTAAGAACACTCTTGCCTAATGGGCCATTCAAGCCCAACACTTGGCCCAAGGCCCAACACTTGGCCCAAGGCCCAACAACTTGGCCCAAGGCCCAACAACTTGGCCCAAGGCTCAAGGATAGTCAAATCGGGTCGAATGCGCGTGTAATAAACCTTAAAACCATTTGTTAAACGAATCAGCCCCGAATGGACCAAATTCCATTTTAAATCTTTTCATTCATCAAGATTATGTCACCCAAGTTGATAGGGTTGACGGTTCCATTTTACAACTCTTACTTTAACGTTTAAACGAAAATTCGCGTATCGCCGACTCGATTGACGAAGCACTAACCACAATAGCCCCGTGCATCAAAAAAAATAATTTTTCCACAGCCCTTAAATCCCCCCTAGGGCTTTAGAAACTGATTCGGTCGGTCATCCAATCAATTAACACATCAAACTCAACAATTTGAAATTCTACACCCGATAAGCCCTAGTTTTCGAACTAAAATCGATTGACCGACCTAAACACCTCCATTGGCCATGAAATTATAATATGATGTACATGTCATACCTAGTGGGATTTTGATGCTAAAAAACTCACTCAAAACAGCCCCGGAAACGCTCAATTGGGCAGCCACCCGGTTAGCCTACAACAAGACGTTTTTCGATCAATACGCGCAATATGAGGACCAATTAACGTGAAAAAGACTTGGGGAATCGTAGCACATACCTTGAATTTAAGTTCTAAGGCTTAAAGTTGGCTGCAAAATAGAAAATCGGTGGTCTTGTTCTTTGTTCCTTCTGCCGATCGCAGCTTCACAAGGGGGCTAGGGTTAGATCATGTTATAACATAAGATATTACACTCTAGTCCCTCTAGATTCAAGTGTAAGGCAAAATGGAAGGATAATTTAGGTTCTTTAACGTACCGGGATGACGTGAAGGCTTTCGAGAAACGTCGGTTAAGTCCCGAGAGTTACACATACTCTACAAGCATTATAGAGTTACACATACTCTATAATGCTTCATCATTTCGTCTTCGGACTCCCAAGTGGCCTCAGAACCCCTACGGTGTTTCCACTGCACCTTCACCTGTCTAACCACCTTATTTCTCAACCGCCTTTCCTGACGGTTAAGAATAGCAATCGGTTGCTCAACGTAATTCAGCTTACTATCGAGTTCAATATCATCGAGAGGCACATGGGCCTCTTCATCCGCTAAGCATTTCCTCAGATGGGACACGTGAAAAGTAGGATGAATCCCCGCTAGCTCCTCGGTCAATTCCAGCCTATATGCTACCTAACCGACTCGGGCCAATACATGAAACGGGCCAGTAAACCTCGGGCTGAGCTTCCCCCTCTTACGAAAACGAATAATGCCCTTCCAGGGAGAAACTTTTAACATAACCCGATCCCCGGCCTCAAACACAATAGGCCTTCGCCTTTTATCTGCATAAGACTTCTGACGATCCTGCGCGGCCTTCATAAATGCTTTAATCTTGTCGAATTTCTCAGTCGTAGCCTCGACCACCTCCAAACTACAAACTGCTTTTGACCAATGGAACCCCAACAGACTGGAGTCCTACACCTCCTACCATACAACACCTCAAACGGTGGCATCCCAATCGTGGCGTGATAACTGTTATTATACGAGAACTCTACCAACGGTAAGTGACGGTCCCAACTACCACCAAAGTCAATAACACAAGCCCACAACATATCCTCAAGGGTCTGAATGGTCCTCTCGGACTGACCATCCGTCTACGGGTCATAAGCAGTACTGATGAGGAGTTTGGTGCTCATCTCCTCGTGAAACCTTTTCCAAAACCTGGAGGTGAAACGCGTATCCCTATCCGAAACAATAGATACCGGCACCCCGTGCCTAGAGACGATCTCACGAATAAACACATCGGCCAGCTGCTCAGAATTAAAAGTCTCTCAATCGGCAAGAAATGAGCGCTCTTGGTCAATCTATCCACGATTACCAAAATGGTGTCATAATTACCCCTAAAAGTACGAGGAAATTTAGCCACCTCAAACTTCATCGCAGGCCACCAATAATTCTTTTTCAAGTCTTGGTACATCTTGGTCGCGCCAGGATGAATGGAATAGTGCGACTTGTGCGCCTCATCCAAAATTTTACCCCTGAAACCTCCATACCTTGGTACCCACAAACGCCCATCGTTATACTTCACCCCATCACCGACGTCTTCCAACAACTTTTCCTGACCCCAAATACACTCTGACATAATCCATTCCACCTGAACACCCTTCTTAGTCAGCTTGGTCAGTGAAGAAGCAATTTTCGAAAAATCGGGAATAAAGCGGTGGTAATACCCTGCCAAACTCAGGAAACTACGGATTTCAGTTGGAGACTTAGGAGCCTCCCATTCATTCACGGCTTCCACCTTTGCAGAGTCAACCAGAATACCACTTGGGTTAATAACATGGCCCAAGAATTGAACCTCACGTAACCAGAAGGAACACTTAGAAAATTTCGCATACAATTTGTTCTTCCGCAGAACCTCCAACACTTCCCTGAGATGACCGGTGTGATCGGATTCACTTTTAGAGTACACAAGAATGTCGTCGATGAACACAATAACCGAACGATCGAGCATCGGTCTACACACCCGGTTCATAAGATCCATGAACGCAGCCGGTGCGTTGGTCAAACCGAAAGACATCGCCAGAAATTCATAATGTCCATAACGAGTGCGGAAGGCAGTCTTAGGAATATCTTCCTCCCAAATTTTCAGCTGATGAAACCCGGACCTAAGGTCGATCTTCGAGAACCAACTAGCTCCTTGGAGCTGATCAAATAAATCGTCGATCCTTGGGAGAGGGTACCGATTTTTTGACAGTGAGCTTGTTTAATTCACGATAGTCAATGCACATCCGCATGCTACCGTCCTTCTTTTTAACGAACAGGACTGGGGCACCCCAAGGTGAGATGCTCGGTCGAATAAAGCCCTTATCGAGCAAGTCTTCCAACTGAGCCATAAGCTCCTTCATTTCATTCGGCGCTAAGCGGTAGGGAGCTCGGGCAACAGGCTTGGCGCCCGGTACAAGGTCTATCTGGAACTCGACCTCGTGATCCGGCGGCACATCTGACAAATCATCTAGAAATACATCCGGGAAATCCCGAACAATAGGAATATCACCGACGGTAGCCACCTCGGTATTCACATTCATAGCATACGCCAGATACGCCCCGCACCCCCGCTGCATCAACTTTCCCACCTTAAGCATGGATATAATATGTGGCGTCGCAACATTCCGATCACCGAAGACCGTAATTCGAGTCCCATCCGGGGCCCTTAGACGAACGAGTTTCTGACCACAAATGATCTGAGCATCAACATTCGCGAGCCAATCCATCCCGAGGACCACATCGAAACAACCAAGCGGCATCAAATACAATCGCACTGGAAACCTATAACTAGACAACTCGATGGAACAACCCTGAATAGCCCTAGACACTGACACAGATTTTCCTACGGCGACCTCAACCTCAAACCCATCGACTACGCACTCGGATGATTTATCCAACAGGGAACAAAAAGCGGTAGACACAAAACTCCTACTGGCGTCCGAATCAAATAAAACTGAATCCTGTAATTCATCAAGTAGGAAAGTACCTGGGATGATATTATAGTACTGCTTAGCTACACGGTCAACACATACGATTTCAAAGGAACAAGAAATTATAACGGTGGAATGAAAGCTAAATAAGGAGAAAGTACCTGAGACGATATCCGCATCCTCTTTCGCTTCCTTCTTGGAGATGTTGAAGGCCCTCGCCCTGGACTTCGGCTTCTCATTCATCTTCCCCCTAGAGGAAGTCCCCTGCCCGGACCACCCCCGCCTTACTGGAAGGATAGTTTGATGCCAAGTGACCCGAACCCTTACAGCGGAAACAGGTCAATGTCGGACACTCGAAATGAGGGTGTCCTACCTTATCGCAGCGAAAACAAGTACCGGACCCAATCCTACATTCCCCTTTGTGCAGCTTCCCGTACTTCTTGCAATTACCGAACTCCACACCCCTTTTAAACCCAGAAGTCTCAGTCTTTACCCTTTTCTCAGACGGATTAAAATTGCTTCCCCCGGGCCGCTAACCGTACGAATTTGAGTTCCATACCTTCCTATTCTCGGGCGGCGGCAACTTCTCCCTCTGATCATACAACGTACCTGCTAGAGTGACCACCGAGTGAAAAGAGTTCATGTCGGTAGTCAACACACCCATACGGATATCCCCCAGTAGCCCTTTCACGTACTTCTTAATCCTCTTAGTCTCGGGAGTAACCAAATCGGGACATAAACGAGCCATCTTATTAAACTTGGTGGTATACTCCCGATGCGACATAGTACCAGCCTCCAAGGTCAAGAATTCCTGCTCTATCTTATCCAATTCATGCGGAGGACAAAACTGATCTAGAACCAATTTCTTCAACTCATCCCACGTCATCCTCCTAATCGAACGGTCACCCATAGCTTGCGCCAAGTTATCCCACCAACATAGTGCCTCGGAACAAAACGACGCAGCAGCATAAGTCACCATATCATCCCCCTTGCACTTACTAACCCTCAGAACAGCCTCCATCTCTCTCACCCACTGATGTGCTGCCAATGCATCTTTAGTACCATCGAAAGAAGGGGGGTCGCACTTCTTAAAGTCCCCATACGAGCAAACTCGGGTCGATATGCTAACTGTCCGCACCTAATCTTCATCCCCACTCGACACATACACTTCCTCTTCCTCTACGTCTTGTACCTCCGTACTCTTCCTTCCCTTATCTGAACCCTTACCAACCAGTGACTTCTCTATGGCCCTGACGGCCTCAGCAACGATCTCAGGAATGGTGCTATGAAGCACCTGGTAAACCTAATCCGCGATAGTCGCGCGCATAGCAGGATCTAAGGCGGGGGTATCCCCCTCCTCATGAATCGGGGTGTCCTGCTGGGAAGTAGGAATCCCACTTTCGGCTTTGGCACGTGGCTTACGACCACGACCGCGACCACGAACACTAGAACCACCTCTCTTAGCTGCTCGAGTATTAACTATGACTTATCCCTCCAAAGACAGAATTTTAACACAGTCAAGTACAAGTGGTAATTAGAACATGTAAGGTAAGGGTAAACTGCTAATGACGTTGATCAAGTGTAATTAGTCGTTTACTTTACCCGCCCGTCCTAACCACCCCCTGCCCCTAACCTCGTTAGCCTTCCATCTAACACTTAAACAGTTAATCACATACCAGGAACTTTTAAATCTAAAGGAATGACTATTTAATTAAAAGTTACCTCTTGGCGTGCAGCTACTCGCGGTGGGCATACTGGTCTCTTTTCTTACAGTTCGAGTCCAAGCATACGGGGATGCTCGGATCCCTCGAACCACGGCTCTGATACCAACTCGTATGGCCCCCAAACCCCGGGAACCCCACAGTTGGTAATCATACAAAACACTTAAGAAAATAATTAAACTTGAAAACGGTTTCTTCCATTAAAACAAACATCTCAGAGTTTAATTCATCAGAAAACATATATAATAAAATAAGTTCCCAAAACCCGAGAATTTTGCCCAAAATCAACATATTTATCCTAAAATAAAAACTTTTAATAATAAATGTTTAATAGTAAAACTTCAGTTCCCGTATGCCCTTCACCGTCCAAGTAGCTTCGTGCATGTCCAAGCGATAAGGCATCCTCTTCCTAACCTGAAACTCACGCTAACATGCACACTAAGTCAGCTTGAGCTGAGTGAGTTCAAGTTTTAAGTAAATAACATCAGTAGTAATAGTTAAGATAGTCAAACCAAAAGTTTTAAAAAGTAAAAGGGTACATCCATCAAGTCCTCATTACCGAGAACTAAACATCCTTATACATACATATACAAAATGTATATGTAAACATCCTTTTAATTACATCTCTATATATATCACAGTATATATATATAACATCCACGTATAACATCAGGGTCGAGCAAACATACAACCCAAACACGTAACATCAGTGCATGCAAACACAAAGTAGGCATACACAACATCAGTAGTCTAAATGAGTACAACATCGCCAGATATAGGCCAAGAAATAATGTATATACATATATATTTATTTAACATCCCAAGGCCTACCATATGCTAGCAAGCCTATATAAATTCGTTTAAAACCTTTCATCATGTAAGAAAACTGTTAGGTGTGCATGCTAGCCCAAAAGTAAAAAGAGTAAAAAGGGCATCATGAACTCACCTGAAATCAATCGAACACCTGCAACGAGCTAGGAAATTCCTAAGTGCACGATCACAAGCAAGGGCCTGTAAGTTATACACAACACGTCACTAACCTAGACCGTAAGAACACTCTTGCCTAATGGGCCGTTCAAACCCAACACTTGGCCCAAGGCCCAACACTTGGCCCAAGGCCCAACAACTTGGCTCAAGGCCCAATACTTGGCCAAAGGCCCAAAAACTTGGCCCAAGGCCCAACAACTTGGCCCAATGATAGTCAAATCGGGTCGAATGCACGTGTAATAAACCTTAAAACCATTTGTTAAACGAATCAGCCCCGAATGGACCAAATTCCATTTTAAATCTTTTCATTCATCAAGATTATGTCACCCGAGTTGATAGGGTTGACGGTTCCATTTTACAACTCTTACTTTAACGTTTAAACGAAAATTCGCGCACTGCCGACTCGATTTACGAAGCACTAACCACAACAGCCCCGAGCATCAAAAAAAATAATTTTTCCACATCCCTTAAACCCCCCTTGGGCTGTACAAACTGATTTGGTCGGTCATCCGATCAATTAACGCATCAAACTCAACAATTTGAAATTCTGCACCCAATAAACCCTAGTTTTCGAACTAAAATCGATTGACCGACCTAAACACCTCCATTGGCCATGAAATTATAATATGATGTACATGTCATACCTAGTGGGATTTTGATGCGAAAACCTCACTCAAAACAGCCCCGGAAAAGCTCAATTGGGCAGCCACCCGGTTAGCCTACAACAAGGCGTTTTTCGATCAATACGCGCAATATGAGGACCAATTAATGTGAAAAAGACTTGGGGAATCGTAGTACATACCTTGAATTTAAGTTCTAAGGCTTAAAGTTGGCCGCAAAAAAGAAAATCGGTGGTCTTGTTCTTTGTTCCTTCTGCCGATCGCAGCTTCACAAGGAGGCTAGGGTTAGATCATGTTATAACATAAGATATTACACTCTAGTCCCTCTAGATTCAAGTGTAAGGCAAAATGGAAGGAAAAGTTAGGTTCTTTAACGTACCGGGATGACGTGAAGGCTTTCGAGAAACGTCGGTTAAGTCCCGAGAGTTACACATACTCTACAAGCTTTAGTTCTTAAACCGGAATTAACGAGTGTTACACAAGAAATATAATGCTTATGGATATCACACTCATAACTGCTGGTTTGAGAAAGATGGGTTTGTTGTGACAGATATTGTTTATGGATTTTATAACAACTCGGTTTTTCCACGTGCAATTTTATATCTAATACCCGACCCGTCTTAGGATTCGGGAAAATTTATCACTAAAAAGTATCATGTTTATCGAGGAATTTCTATACAAATTATATTTATTTATTATAATTATTTAATATATATATATATATATAATTTTAGAAAATGTTCATTTTTAACCCAAAAATATACTTTAATCCTTACTTGTTTCCACCACAATTCTCTAGGAACTAAAGTGCAATTTTAATCTATTCTCTTGATAACCCAGTTACCCAGACCCATAACCCATGACCCGTTTACCCAAACCGTGACCCGTTTATCTTCCTTGAGCCACAATTCTCGTCATAAACTTGGAATTGAATCATGTTTTTTATTGTTCCTACCATATTCGGCATAAGCAACCTTGTTAATTAAGAAACAAGATCATATATAACACGAATTTATTTATTCTATGAACCGACTTGACCTAAAAATCGTTTATATAACTTAGACTTAATTATAACTCGATTCCTCGCATCTGTACCCCTCCAATACCAGCGCCAACCGAAGCCCCGTGGTTAATTGGATTAACATCGTCTGGTGAGACACCTTTCGTCGCCATCTTTGCCGATTCTGTTACCTCGCAATTGAACCGTGTTCAGTCAATGGATTAGGTAATTAATTATATGGTTGGGTTCGTTTTGATATGCTGATCATTAGCCCTAACACTAATTCGACGAACAATTAATGGATTACTCGATTGCATAATTAGGGTTTATGATCAGTTTGTTATTAGTTCAGTATATATATATATATATATATATATATGCGTTTATAGATTCTAACCAACTGACACCCTAGCTCAGTGGGCTAGGGTGTTTGTGTTAATATGTTGAACCGACCACTGACACAGGTTCGAGTCCCGGCTAGTCGGATCTTTTTTTGTTATTTTTATTTTCAATGTTTTAACTTAATTTAATTATTTATAATATATTATAATTAATATTAAATATTCAATAAACAGTACTTTATTTAAACCGATATCATAAAGTTAACATTTCTTGTTAAATAGTCTCGTTACAAGTTTTCGTGTATCTATATATATATATATATATTATGAACAATAAATCACCATTACTTTACTAAAAACCGACACTAATATGGATATTCTTGCTGTAAAAACATCTTTATAAATTCACTTGTATTTATTAGATATATATTTAATATATATGTATATATATATATATATATATATATTTTTATATATGTAGGGATTATTTTGATCGAGCCGGTAAGGATCTAGATCTTATGATGACATCGATTCATTCATTGATTATGTATATGATTAGGTTAGATTACGTTAACTATAAGACCCCAAATCCCGGGAATCCTACAGTTGGTAATCATACCCAAAATTCACAAAAATTTAAAACCCAAATCAATTCACTTTATTTCGAAAACAGTTCAGAGTATAAATTCAGCGGAAATCATAAGTACTGAACAAGTCCCCAAAAACCCGGGAAATGTGCCCAAAATCAAATTTAAACATAACTAGTAATAATTGAAAAGAAACAGTGTTTATAAGTAAAATCCCCGACTAGATATGCCTTCAACCGTCCAAGTAGTCTCGAGCACATCCAAGCGGTAAGCATCCACCTCGTAACTTGAAAACTCACACTAACATACACACAAAGTCAGCTTGAGCTGAGAGAGTTCAAGTTTTAATAATTGACATATGTATAAATCATTCCAAGAATTTTAAATATAAAATGGGATATAAACGGTTAGGCCATAATAAACGGTAAGTAGCCATACTTATATATCTATATAATTATATCCCTATTCATAACATCCAAGTAATAACATCAGGGTCGAGCACACATACATCCCAAACACGTAACATTCCATCTAACATATGCAAATACAAGGTAAGCATACGCAAACATCCTTAGTCGATAACGACTAATTAACATCAGGCTCGAGCACACGTACAACCCAAACACGTAACATTCCATACAACGTATGCAAACACAAGGTAGGCATACGCAAACATCCTTAGTTGATAACGACTAATTAACATCACCAATCATTGGCCATACAATAACACATGTATAAACATACATATATACATTATTCCAAAATATACCATACTACAAGTAAGCCATCATTAGTCACTACTGACTAACTAACATCCCTAATCATAGGCATATGGTAACACATGTGTAAACATACATACATAACATCCCAAGATGTACCATAATACAAGTAAGCCTATGGGCCATAAGGTAACACATGTGTATACAAACATAATTAACCTCCCAAACATACCATAATACAAACAAGTCTACGGGTAATCGTTTAAACGGTTCATCATGTAAAATCAGTTTGGTGTGATGCTAGCCCAAAACTTGAAAAGAGTAAAAAGGACATCATGAACTCACCTGACACAAGGCACATAATCACAACAGGCTAGAGGACCCTTAAGTACTCCCACAACTCAAAAGCCTGTCGGATTACGAATAATAATTACTAACGGTACCGAATTGACTCGTTTATCCTACGAGGCGTTCTAACATGGTTTGATCTACCTAACGCCTCGACCTCGCCAAATTCATTTAAAACAGCCCCCGGGACCTTGAATTAACCAAAACCACCCTTAGAAAACCCGAGAGTAGAGAATTCCAAAATTACCCCCGAAAGTGCTAGGTGAGGCACATATGCGCGTTTAAGAGTTGTTTAGGCACTTAACATCCAACTCAGCCCCATGTGGACCAAATTTAATAAAATCACAGCCAATAACTCCACATGACATTACACGAGTTGGATGGGTAGGTAACTCGCAAACACAACGCACCAACTATAAAATAAACGCGAATTCGCGTTGTACCGACCCGTTTGAGTAACCGACAACCAATTCAGCCCCAATACTAAAAAAATAATTTTCCAACAGCCCGTATATTAAACCGAAGCTACCCGAACTAAATTGGTTGTTAGTTCCCTTAAACAACGCGCTAGACGCAACAATTGACAAACTAGACAACCGAAACCTAGTTTTCACTTCATCAAAAATTGACCAATCTAACGAATGCCAAAACTCATGATACTAAAGTATGATATACAAGACATACCTAAGAAGATGATAGAGCAAGAACTTCAATTAAAACAGCCCCGAAAGGAACTCAATTGGTCAACCACCGGCTAAGTCCTAAACCGAAAGAATTGATCAATGTCGAGAATAAAGAGCAAATTTTAGCATGCAAAAGTGTATTTTACTACATAGGAAAATCATAGGAATAAATTATAAAATTTTTACCAGAGTTGTATAAATGTCTTGGGTATCTAAAAATATTTTCTTATTATATTTTTCCAATTCACACAAAAATCATAAAATTTATCCAACACAGAAAGGTACGGCAGCTACTTTAGCGCGCAGCAAAAGTGTTTTAATTGTTTAAAAATCATTACCAAACCAAATTAAGCGATTCCAATTGGGTTGTAATATTAACTCAAAATTTTAACTTTCAGAAGTGGAATCAACCAATTTGGACTTGTCAAAAAAGTGTTATAATGCCGGGAAGACAGACCAGAATCCGTCACCCAACATCAGCTTTGACACCCGTTCAAATCTAGTCCAAAAATTACATATTATACCTTTCTGGAAACTAGAATCAAAGTAGAACATCATGAAAACAAGAATCGATCAAATAATATAAATTTTCGTCAAGTTACAGTTCAAACAATAAACGAGTACGAATTTGTCAGCAACTGTTTGAATCAAAACTCAACCCTAACATGATCAACAAAGGGTTTAATGAAGAAAAAGAGTTGTATTATGATGGAACCGACCTTGAATTAGAGTTTTACACCTTGGAGATGGTTGGAAAAAGAAAAAAAATAGAGAGGAGCTGTCGTAGAACTTGCGATCGGACCAGGCAAGGGTGTTAGGGTTTTTCCTTTTCTTTTTTTTTATGTTATAATACATAAGTTACATACTAGCCCCTCCACTTTGAAAGATGCAACAACTAGGATGAGAGGTTAGGAAATTTAACTCACTAGAACGACAAGGAGGTCCCTAAAGATGTCAGAACGGGTCTCGGTTAAAGATACAAACTTATAAGGCATAAGTCCTTTTAACGAAAATTTACGGGCGTTACATTAACTGTGTGTACTGTGTGTGTTGAGAGCACAATCGGGCAAAGTAATGACACTTGAGATAGAATAATAAGAACTGTTCTTTTACGAATAATCTTACAGGGTATATATAGGGAGATGACCTCATTCGTTAAGTTAACCTTAACGAATGAGTCATTCGTTACATTAAAGACTAACGAATGAACCAACTAATTCGTTATACATTACACATAGCGAATGTCCTACATTCGTTATATCTCATTCGTTAAACAGGGATAACGAAAGGAACTTACATTATACGAATGCGACACATTCGTTACAAGGTAACGAATGTGCCTTACAATTAAGGAGAATGGGCTATACAATTACCAAAATGCCCTTTACATGCATTAAATCTTAATATAATAATAAACTAATAAAGCCCGAGACTGTTGGGTCGGATTTTTGATCAGGAAGTTTGGAATCTTCTCAACCTCCTCAGAAAACGGCTAAGTATGGACTTCGATCAAGCCTAGACGATCGAGCATGGATTTACTATTTCGAGCAAGGTCTTCAGAACCTTAAATGGTTAATTCTTCTAAGTGTTAAGGCTTCAAGCAAGCTACACTTCAACGAGCAAGAGTGTTCTTCTATCGAGCATGGATTGCCAATCGAGTAAACAGCTTGATCATACAAGTTTTAACCAAATGTTGCGAGCATAGGATGATCGAGCACATGCGGAAAAGCATGGATGCAATAAGAAGATGTCACGTGATCAAAGCAAGGACTTCGAGCACAGTTCAGTTCCCCGAGCAAAATTTACATTTGAGCATGCTAAAGATTGCTGAATAAGAAGACTGAAGACATCAAGAAGAATGAGCTTCCTCGATAGACTAGTTCAAGCAAAGCTTGGATTAGTCAAGAGGAATGAAGCTTGCTGGAGGAGAATATCTTCATTGAAGATATTCTAAGTAGAGTATGCTCGAAGACAATCATCGAGCATACCTAGCGTAGTGAGTTTGCTCAAGCAAGATTGCTAAACTTGCTCGAGGACTCAACACTTGTATTATTTTGTATTTCATTATGTAATGATTAGGAACTTCTAGAAGGAATGTCAGGGTCTATAAATAGGGTCCTAGGTTTCCATTTAGGGCATGAATACGGATAACGACGCACACAATACGAGAAACATTCTAAAAGAATATTCTATTTGTTTCCTCGTACTGCCGCCGACGCCGTCACGCACGAAACCCTAGACATTCCTTTCACTGTTTCATTAATGATTCAATTAATATAGTGAATCTTTGTCTGTGAATGTGCTTTTCTTGATTACTTATTATCATTTCGTGTTTGTTATTTTCACTCCTTCATTCCCACTTGTTGGATATCCTGATTCCGCCAGGATATTCAGCAGGCCTTCGGGTAACAGAGTTGGTGTGTTCTTGTCAACCTTTCTCAGGTTTCACCCGACTCACGGTCCTGACAGAGACGTACAAAACATGTATGAACAAACTCCCCCTCGTCTCGAGCTCTTTATTCTTTATCTCTAGAATATCTTCGTCTTCCAGTCGTTGCAGCTATGAATCTCGTATGCATAACAGACATGAACAACCTTCTGAAACTGCATAGCACGCTCATAGTCGTTTACGTTAGCAAATCTGATCTGACTGTGAAATAACTCATCGTTGTCAGACTCAGATAAGTTAACGAGCCACATAAGTTCGATCACACGTATTATTCTCGTTTTAGATCCGGTGCCCAAAACAATAACCGCTTGACCCGTTTGATTGTCATAGTACCAACGGTTAAACTTGGTGAATAGACTCTGAGGGAATATCTTCATCGATGTCCTCTTCATCGTCTTTGGCGACTTTACCTGTAAGATCATCTTCCTCCAGCCAGTATGCGGATCAATAACATCTATATACTTGTGAGTCGGAACTTGCGGCTTGAAGAACTTGAAACCATAACGGGTTTCATGTAATAAATGAGCATAGAACCACTCAGCCCGGACATCCTTTTCTTGATTCACGAACGGTCTGTTAGCTAGTATTCTAACATCCCACCATGGAATAGATAATATATCGTGTGGGCGTTTAAAATAATAAATACCATGCTCCCACTTCATGATATATAGCTTAAGATCAGAATCAAACTGCCAAGCTACCAAATCACCTTTCACATCTTTGACTGGCTTGTACTTCTTCATCTGGTATGTAGATGCTCGAGCCTTGGCCAATCTGACTTCCTCCTGTTCATGATAACGAAAGGCATCGATCATCTTGTTCATTTTCTTCACATCATGCTCGAACATACCCTCCAAAGCACGTTTCCGTTTTCTTTCTTTAGCAGACAGGTGACTTGTCACTGCAACTTTATTCCATTTCTCGATTTTCTTCTCATAGACGACGTTCTGCTGAATCAAAATGTTCTGTAGCAAGATTCTTACCTTGCTCGAAGACTCTTACACTTGTATTTATTTTGTCTTTCATTATGTAATAATTAGGAACTTCTAGAAGAAATGTCAAGGTCTATAAATAGGGTCCTAGTTTCCATTTAGGGCACAGATAACGACGCACACAATACGAGAAACATTCCAAAAGAATATTCTATTTGTTTCCTCGTACAGCCGCCGCCGTCATACACGAAACCCTAGACATTCCTTTCATTGTTGTATTAAACGATATATTAAATGAAGTGAATCTTTGTCTTTTATTGTGTTCTTATTGATGATACATTATCGTTTCTTGTTTGCTATATCACACCTTCATTCCCACTAGTTGGATATCCTGATTCCGCCGGGATATTCAATAGGCCTTTGGGTTACAGTGTCGGTGTGTTCTTGTCAACCTTTCTAAGGTTTCACCCGACTCACAGTCCTGACAAGTGGTATCAAAGCTTTGGAAGCTCGCTAAAGGCCACGGGACTGAAGGTTTGTGAAAAAGCTTGAAGCTTTACTCTGTTTTTCTGCTGCAAAACACAGATCTACTGAAATGGAAGACCAAAAAGTCTCTACCAACAAAATTCCCAGATTCCTTAGACTAGAAAATTTTATCAAATGGAAGGTGCTCTTCGAAGCAGCTGTAAACTACAACGACCCAGAGCTTTGGACTTCTATCACTGACGGAAACTATGTTCCTTCAACTGCTCCGAACAACAATGCCACTGTTGAGCTAACAATGAAGAAAAAGGACGATAAGGCTCTGTCTATGCTGAAGTTAGGTCTGTCTTGGGAGATACAGACAACCGTCAACCATCACAAAACTTCTAAAGAAATGTATGATGCAGTTATTGATATGTTTGAGGGAAATACTGAACTGAGAGATATCAAGATAGATAGACTGAAGCAACAGCCAGATAGGTTCAAGTATAAGGATGGAGAAAGACTAAAATCAGTCCTTCAAAGGTTCATGGTGATTGTTAATGATATAAGAACAACTGACCTGCAAATCTCCGATTTCTAGCTAAATAAGAAACTTTTGTCATCTTTGTCTGGTGAGTGGTATACAGCCAGCAAATTCGTTAAGGAAAAGGTGAGTTTCCCCAACTTTAAGTTGAATGATGTAATTGCATTTCTCAAGGCTACAGAGCATGAGATGATAGAAAACCACATGATTAGAGAAGATAAGCCAAGTTTTCAAGTGAACAATGCTCTTGTAGCTCCAATGGGAAATCTCTCAATCAAGAATCAGCAACCAACCATTGAAGAGCCGTCTGAGACAAATTCAACATGTGGTGGTCAGCCAAGATTTAATGTTCAGCTAACAAAAGATTATGCAGCCTCAACAACAAGTGGTCAGTCAACATTTGTGCAGAACAATGCGACTCAAGGAACAGACTACCAAGATTTTTTCTCCATGTTTACTGAGTCATATCATGCATTTGTGGCCAAGAACCTAATAAACACAAGCATTGTGCAGGAAGATCTCGAACAAATAGATACTGATGACTTGGAAGATATGGACATAAAATAGCAGGCTGCCATGTTGGCTATGAGAAGCAAGATGTTATACAACAGAACTGGAAGATCAAGCTTCAATGGACCGAACAAGAGAATAGGTTTTGACAAATCAAAAGCAATCCGTTACAACTGTCAATAACCTGGACACTTTGCAAGAGAATGCACCATGCCCAAGCAAGCTGGTAACCAAGTGAATCAACATCAATTTTACCAAAATCAGAACCAGAACTTCCAGCATCAAAGAAATCAGATCACCAACCAAAACCCCTATCAAAACCAAAACAGACCCCAACAACAACCCTTTCAGCCTCAAAGGAACAACCAACTACAGATTTACACTAATCAGAACAGAGTCAATCAGAACAATGTGAATCAGGTTAGCGATTAAGGGAACGTTGCAGTAACAAGGGTGCCTCAGGA
Organism: Bidens hawaiensis; assembly: GCF_021521415.1. Lineage (NCBI taxonomy): Eukaryota > Viridiplantae > Streptophyta > Magnoliopsida > Asterales > Asteraceae > Bidens > Bidens hawaiensis. The sequence continues at coordinate 63,320 of NW_027491953.1, forward strand.
TGGGGAGTTTGTTTGGAGTAACCACGCAGCTGAGATTGAGAAGGCGAATGTTGCCTTTATGGCCAAAGTGCAGGACAAGCCAGAATCTTCTAATGCGCAGGTACATTCTGATATTTCAATTTTTGATCTTCTTATTACAATTGATGAACTCAATCAGGAAGTTGGAAAATGGAAAACTGAATGTGGAAGAAATGAAGCATTCTTAAATGTGTATGAAGCCAGTGAAGCAACCTATGAGAATCAAATTAAGGGGATTGAAGAAGATTGTATGCAAGCATACAGAACCCAATTAAGAATGACAGTTGAAATTGGGTTGAAAAAGTTGTATGCTGAAGAGAAGCTGAAGAATGTTGATTTGTTAATTCAAATGGAATTCTTGAAAAACTTGTGTCTGTAGAAAATATAGTGGGATTTATGGATAAAATGACAGAGGAAGAGAAATACAAAAAGGTGCCACCACCTTTGATTCAAGCGTAATTAGAAAACCAAACACAATGAAATCCGTTATCACTTTATACGTGATTGCTTTGAAAAGAAATTAATTTCTATTGATAAAATTCACACGGATTTTCAAAAGGCTGACCTTTATACCAAAGCGTTTGATAAAACACATTTTCAATATTTGTTGGGTATAAATGGTTTGAAAACTTTAAAAGATATTCAAAAGCATGGTTAAATCATTTTATTTTAAGTTTTCTAGTTTTTAGTTCAATTTTTGTTGTTTTTAGGAGGAGAAAAAATAAAATCTAAAAATATTGTGATTTCGTTTTGTACAGAGAAAATTAAAAACTCCAAAAACATTCACATATTGCAAAATTCAAAAACATTTAAAAATGCTCCTCAAAATGAGTTTTGAAACAAAAAGGGAAAATGATAATACATTGGTCATTTGCTCCTAAGTCCAGTAAAAAGTTAGTTATAAAAGACTGTGCTTAATTGCATTGATGCATTGGTAGGTCTTTTGACAAACAAGTACGGGCTAGTAAGTGATATAAACATAAATTGCTAAATACTCAGGGAGATTAGTTCTATAAAAGGTCTTGATAATGATGGCATAAATGTAATAATCCAGTCATACTTAAGCCTTCTAACCAATTTGAAAATAATTTTAAGAAAAAAAAGGTCTAGTTGGCGGTTAACGCTTCAACGATGTATGGTCTTATGGCCTTAAATCCTATAGTGATGGGATGCTTTAAGGTTCCTGACACCGTTGGATCTTTATGCGGATTTACATCTGGTATTCATTTCGATGAATATTAAAAATGCTTGTAAAAGCAAACCTGTAGTGTAACTGCTTAAGTCTCTAAACTTGATCGCAAAATGTACTTCGTGTACAAAATGAATTACAGACTTGATCAAACCACGCTGTGAGTCATACATTGTCCCCTTGCTCGCGTCTTATTACCATTAAGAAAAGAACCACAACGGACACAATGTCTGTAAACCGACAAATGAAATCGTGCATACTCATCCGTGGGAACAGACCTTAGGGTATTGCTTGATAACGGGGGTATATCTTGTAATGGGGATTACAGACTATGATTTCTTAAATATAATCATTTTACATCAAATTGGTTCTAAGGTTTAAGTCAAGTTGGGGTGTTTTGGAGAAAATCAAATTACGCTTGAATCAAGATTTGAACTAATTCTTTCTGATATTTGAGCCTAATTGAACCAATTAAGAAATATCACCGAAAGTTCGGAAAAATTTGTGAGAAGATTTAAGTGGACAATCAATACCAATAATCGACTTAACACCAATCATAATAAAAGCTGAAAATAAAACATTGATGGACGAAATTTTGTTCAATATAATTCCCTGCTCGACTCACAAAAATATGTACTGCTTTGTTGGTCCTTAATTTGTTTTACTGCTTTTTATTTTGTTTCAAAAAAATTTCAAAATTCAAAAATATTTTTTTTTCTTCTTTATTTTTGATTTACCGAGCTTACGAATAATTCAAAACAAAAGGAAAAAGTTTAATACCCCGAAATTTTAAGTTAATTGTGCTTAACGTATTTTCAACTTGTATCAGTTGAGTTTTTAATGTAAAAAATCAATTTAAGTTAAACCGTACCGATCTTTGATCGAGTGTTTTAATGCAATTTCATTTGAAACATTAATGGGCTTAATTGGCTCGTTAATTAGCTTAATTGATTATTTAATTCATTAAAAACCCTAATTTTTTTAATATTATTTAAATCCTTAATGAGATTTTTGTCTCATTCGCTAAGGATCTTTAGTGATTCATTAATTGGTTTAACGAATGTAAAGCCATTCGTTATTTAAACCTAACGAATGAGTTTCTCATTCGTTATAAAGACAGTAGCTTCCGTTGTACATAACGAATGGAAGACATTCGTTTAAACACATTTAACGAACGGAATGATTTTAATATATTATTTGTTAAGATTTTAACGAGTGACTTTATTTGTTATAAAGTTGACGAATAACAGAGTTAATGTAATATTCGTTAAAGGTTAACGAATGGAAACCTTATTCTTTTAAGATTTTGACGAATCAGGTTTATTAATTTAATGAATGAGGCCATTCGTTAGTTCAAAATTGAATTAATGACCTCGAATAGTGTGACATTATTGGGCTTGTAATCCCAAGGTTAGACAAATGGCTGTTCATTCGTCATTTCCTATTTCATTACCTCTCTAAGCCAAACTATTGCAAAATTTTCTAGAATCCTATACCTGCTTATTATCGCAATTGATTAACCAATTCGTGTTCTACAGTTATTGGCGATGTCATTGATATGATTTGTATGGAGTTTCATCGGGTGTTTAGGGGTTAACTGATTTAGCCGATATTTGCATATTAACCGAACAGTTAACATCCAATAAAACCCATAATCGAATCAATTTAATGACAGATGATCCTTGTTCAGTGTATTAAAAAAATTTTCGATCATCGTTGTTATGGTTAACTGTTGAATGAAATAGAAGATCAAAAGTTTCTAAGATATTCATCGTCATTTTTGACTTTAATTAGTCAAAATTAGGTGTAAAATTGACTCCTGTTAGTCAAAGTGGGTAATGAAGTCAGATTCGTTATTGATATAACGAATGATAGTCAGATTCGTTAATTTGTTAACGAATGACTATATGATTCTTTGAAAGTTGCAACAAATAAGAATAACGAATCTGAGTTGATTCATTAAAGTATTAATGATAAAATTCGTTAGTTTAACGATTAGTCTTAACGTATAAGTGTGATTCGTTATTATAACGAACGAAACACATTTCATGTATAACGAATTTCTCATTCGTTTAAATCATGATAACGAATGAGATGGACTTTCATTAATCGGTATTAGTTTTAATGTTTTACTAATATTTTATTGTGGTTTTAATAGTAATGGCAGACGAGAATATTCAAAATCCTGTTCCCGAGCAAAATCCCGAGGCTAATCCAGAACAACAGCCTCAAGCTCAAGATCAAGCCGAACCTGAGCAACCTCCAGTTTTACTCTCATGGAACAAGAGCCACAACATCTATGCCTTTCTAGATCCGAACTTTGAAGATGCACCGATCTTCGGGGGCATGATCAGTTTCTTGACACGTTCCAGAATTTACAAGGCCATCTCTACTCATGTTGTTGTTTATCAAAGTATTATACAAGCTTTTTGGGATATCGCTTGATTTAATGAGACTGAGAATCAGATAAAGGCGGTAATTCAGGATAAACGAGTAGTGATCGATGTTGGGGTTATTCGAGATTCATTGGGGTTTCGTGATGCGGTGGATGATAGATGTGAGTTTGATCGGAGTTTGATTCGTGGGTTGTTTGGACGGGTTAGGTATAATGGTGATTTGGGCAAGTCGATGTAAAACAAAGCACACTTGTGTGAGCAATACAAGTATTTGCTTCACGTGTTGATACATTTTCTCGGTGGACGTAAAGTTGGATTTGATGAGTGCCGATTCATACTCATATTGATTCAATGAACGACAAATCAATACAATTAAGTAATGAATAACATCGAATATCAGATCTAATGGCTCTAATACCACGTTGAGCCGGTAAGGATCTAGATCTTATGATGACATCGATTCATTCGTTGATTATGTATACGATTAGGTTAGATTACGTTAACTGTATGTACTGTGTGTGTTGAGAGCATTATCGGGCAGAGTAACGACACTTGAAAGAGAATAATAAGAACCGTTCTTTTACGAATAATCTTACAGGGTATATATAGGGAGATGACCTCATTCGTTAAGTTAACCTTAACGAATGAGTCATTCGTTACATTAAAGACTAACGAATGAACCAACTCATTCGTTATACATTACACATAGCGAATGCCTTACAATCGTTATATCCCATTCGTTAAACAGGGTTAACGAAAGGAACTTAGATTATATGAATGCGACACATTCGTTACAAGGTAACAAATGTGCCTTACAATTAAGGTGAATGAGCTATACAATTACCAAAATGCCCTTTACATTAAATCATAATATAATAATAAACTAACAAAGACCGATACGTATAAAACATGTATTAACATATTTTTAAAACAAAATTATAATAAACGTATCACAAGTGTTAATTATATTTTTACCAACAAAATTCGTTAAGACTTCTAAAATATAAATTTTAAGATAATTATATATTTAAACGATTTAGTATATCTCAACTCACATTTATTTAAACTCATTATTTGTAAACTCAATTATACAATAAATAATGATTTTTATAATTAAATGATAACAATAATCCGGTGAGATTAATCGTTCAATCCATAACGTACTAATCATAATTGTAACTCAATCCACATCGAAACCCTAAATTCGTTATACATATTATATTATTTATAATTCACTCATAATATTATTTAATTAGGATTCTTGTCGATAATTCTTGAAGAGCGTGATTATCGATTTCTTGTCATATTCATTCCTGTTTGGCTTATTCGATCAGGTGAGTTTTATCATTCCCCTATTTTACTCAGTTTTCTAAAACGTTTTGGGGACATATGCATATACCATACTATATATATATATCAAAAAGAACAAATGTGTAATTGTGTGTGATTAATCAAATATACTTGTTACATGCTTATTTGTCTTTGTATGCAATCGCTTGACATATCCCCTTGGAGAGGGTTCTCATTATTGACCACCGCCCGATTCGCTGGCAACGGTCTTATTCTTATTTGCTCATGGTTGATTTACCGATGCCCGATTCGCTTGGCAATGGTTTAATCGACAACTTATTTGCTCATGGTTTGATTTACTTACCGCATTTATTACGTTTTGCTTATTTATCCTACTATATCATATTTATTATATTGACCTTATTTTATTGCAAAACTAGTGATAAACTCACTCAACATGTTTGTTGACAAAACTCCATTTTCTACACATATACAGGTTGCTTGTATTGAAGATTGAAGTTTGGACACATAGACAATACCTAAGGACATAATCAAGATAACCATTATTTGAGCTCATATTCGTGTATTTGAATTGTTTTGTTATATTTGGATATTGTGTGTATTATTTGAATAAATAATTAATTAGATATTGTCATTTATATTTATGATAGTATCTTTGAGCTGTGAACAATCGGATCACGCCCCGGAATTTCCGCTTTAGGTTGGGGTGTGACAGATTTGATATGAAGGGATACAAACAGATGTATCAAAGGTATTTGAATGAAGAGAAGGACACCACCAGTGAAGAAGAGATAAAGTCATGTTTGGAGAAGAGATTGAAGCAGCATCTGAAAATCAAAGATGATTCAAAAGGATCAAGCAAACCAATGAAGATCAAATAACAAAGGAAAAGCCAAAATGAGACGTGGTGTTCTTAATGGTGACGATAAGTTCTTGATGAAGCAAGGGTTTGAACCAAAAGGGTTTCAGTGAAAGACAAAGAAGGAGTTAAATGAATGGAAAGACTGTGTGATTGATCAAATTGAGAACAGCATTAAGTCACCAGTTGTGTCAGTTGAGTCAGACTCAGACGAAGATTGTGAAATAGTCTTTGAAGATCCACATCCACTTCCAAGTCTAACTCCTGATGAATCTCCAATTGAAACTGAATTGCAAACTGATACATTTTGTGACTCAGAATCTAACTGATTCTCTTATGTGTGTTTGTGCAGGAACAGTCCATGATTTGCAATGATATATGGTATATGGACAGTGACTATTCCAGGCACATGACCTGTGACTGGAGAGCTCTTGTAAACTATGAACACTACAAAAAAATACCATTTAGTGGCACACATTTTTAATGACATTTAGCTTTTGTGCCACTATTTTAGGTTATAATGACACTTTACGTATGCCACATTTTCTTGGCACACACTTTTAGTGGCATTTATCATTTGTGTCATTAAAACTTAGGTTTTAATGGCACTTTACTTATGCCACATTTGAGTGCCACATATTTTTAATGGCATTTAGCATTTGTGCCATTAAAGTTTAGGTTTAAATGACACTTTACGTATGCTATATTGCTTATTACACATTTTTAGTGACATTTATTATTTATGCCACTAAAATTTATGTACTTAATGGCATCTTCCGTGTGCCGTATTTTCTTGGCAACATTTATAGTGGCAATTAGCATTCGTTTCACCTTAATTTAAGTTCTTATTGTCATTTTGTGTGTGCCATATTTACTGGACATGCTTTTAGTTCGTGTAAAGACAGGTCAACTTGAAAAACAAAAGCGTGTCTTGTATTTTTGTTCTATTTAAAAGAAAATTGACACTCACTTCGAACATATTGTTGTTGACTTTTAATAGTCACCATTAACAATTGCTTTAATGCATATGACAATCTAGGTCGAAACTCAAACGCTAATGTGATTATTGAAATGTAAATTGTAAGCGGTTCAAATTCAATTACCCGTGAAGAAGCAATCATATTATAAGAAATCACATGTTTCTTATTAGATACTAGAAATCAATCCAAATATAAATGATGGCATAACTCTAATTAATGAACTTTTTGGATACCCTGTTGTAAAGAACTAACAACCATCATCTCATGACAAGAATTTTGTTTTTATGCCCAGTTGTAAATAACTTTGTTAATGCCTGCCTGCACAATCAAGAACCAATGCCTTAACCTTTGTGCCTTGTATCCAAACATTGAGTAAATCTGTTTCTATTGATCGAACTCTTTTTTAAATTATCCTAAAAGCAAATGAATTTGTCTAGTGAAGGACATACCCTACGAGAATTAATTTAACATATGTACAATGATAGTAAATTGTGTACCGACCAAATTTTCGATCCTTATGTAAAAATTTTATGGATCCACCACTAAATATGTCACTGACAACAAATAAAATATCTCAACATAGTTAATATAAAGATAATTCAATTCCCTACCTCTTTTAGAATAGGAAGAAATAAAGTGCCTAAAAACAAGCAAAAACAAAAATATATTTTTTCTCGCTTGTTTAAATGACAAGCCCTTTCATCTAGCCTACTTTACACATTGGTCCTGCCCAGTTGGTTGAGCAACACCAAATGCCAGCCAAATAAAAAGGTAATGACAATAAAATTCAATTAAGTGAAGCTAACAGTTATTGTTTTGCTTTCAGACATACCAACTTACTATTAAACTAGGTTGCAAGCTTTCAAACCAGCTTGAAAAATGCAGAAATTCAATAACAAATTGAATACATTCTTGTACCAAACACAAATGCACAAACCAATTACACTAGCATATAATTTACCTTTATTCTACAATCATTAGTGCTCAAAAGGCATCCTCAAACTCTAATAAAAAAATTGAACCGGTGTAACTCACCATCAATGAAGACATGATGTGAATACCTCCAAACCCTAATTACTTGCAAAACTGAAGGTGTGGCAGAGATAAGGTGTGTAAAGTAGATTCATATAATTTTAAGGAGCGAAATCATTGTGCCTTAGTGGAGCGAAATCAAATAATTTGAGAAGTGGTACAGAGGAGTTAGCGGGAATATAATTTGTTGGAGGAAACTTTTTGAGGTAGTGGGAATTTCATACATATGTGGATAGATACCAATTTTTTTAGACTGAATTTTGTAAATCGATTAAATTAATGGTTTTCGATATAAAAAAATTAATATAGAATTGTTTTTAGTATTTAATAATTAAGATACAATCATATATTAATATCATCAATATATATATATAAATTAAAATTTATATTATGTATGCATGTTGGTTATTCCTCAATATATTTTGTTATACCTTTATCATTACATATAATATGGTTACCATATCGGCTATATTACGTGAAAGTCTTAGAGATCGTGAATGGTTATAACTGCTAACCATATGCGACAATGGTTCAAATTTTTTAACAAGATTTGGAATTACCCCTAATACCCGGGTGAGCTCTCGTGAGCCCAACGGTTGATTTTGATGTTTCAGATATCAATTATCCAAGAACACAATCAAAGAAAAAGTCCACTACCGTGGAAACCCCCTCCCCCGAGTCAGGCTTCGAACCTTAGAAGATCTCAACTCCTAATCATCACCTCATGTCATTAGGCCAAATGCGATAGTGGTTCGCCTAGAGTCTTAACTGGTGATATACACCCATATTACTAAGAATCAATTATATTTTACCATGATCACTATAACACATTATTATTTGATAGTGTTGAGCAGATGGTACTATACCAATGCCAATTTGGTACCGACTTTTTTAGGTTTCAGGCTCAGTGCTTATCGTCTGATATTTTTCCAAATATTTGTCTTCAGTACCGATTCCATGTTGAGTATATTTGATAATGATACCTATATTTTGAAATTTTGGTACCGATAGTAATCCCTATTTATTTTATTTTATTTTTAATTTTTATTTTTTTGACACTAATTACCCTAGTTAATCATCATAGACCAATAATAACATTGGTTTTTCCCCGGATTGCTTCCAACTAATAATCATTGGCCAATACTGACTATAGTTGCCTTTTGGCACAAATGGCATTGATTGCCTATGATTGTCTCTAATTGATCTTTAATTAGGAACTACTGGCATTGACCCTCCTGATAATTAACTCTTAACCATTCAGACTTAAGACTACCTATTAATCATTAAAAGATTATGAACCATTAAAAGGTAGTCTCTTAATGGCTGTTAAGAAGCTACCAAACAATCACTTAATTGATACTCCAAAAACAATCAAATAGAATAATAATAAATACAAGTAAAGACTATATATAATATTTAAAATTTGAAAATGAATGAATTAATAAAAAAAACGTGATTAGAATAATACTAGGGATGAGCTCGGTACCATACCGGTACCGAAAATACCGATCCTGAAATTTACAAATTCTTGGTACCGATACTTGTACCGAAATATTCGGTTCGCTACCAGTATGGTACTGGTATCGAAAGTAAAAATTCGGGAAATACCGGTACCGTACCATACCGATCCCAAAACTCAAAACTTTGGTACCGATTTCGATACCGGTACCGAATTTGCTTATCCGTAAATATTATTATCCTGAGGAAGTGAATTTTGTATCAATCCCTAAAACACAAGTTTGACGGCGCAAACTCCTTCAACCATAGAATTAGCCTCTTTGATTGATTGCTTCACAGAGGAACGGCGCACAAAGGACAGCACCAATCGAACAACAATTGACCTTTTGCTTCTACTGACTTCCTCACTTCTACCAGGTATCAGTCAAACCTTTTGAATTAGCCTCTTTTTTCAACAATCGAGGGACTTCGACTTTGATTACAAGCATTTTCTTTGATTTGCAGTTACTAACGACAATCTATAAGGGCAAGTATCCCAATCATAGGTTTTAGAAAAATGAAAAGGTCAATCGAAGATTACGTTTGGATGTTTTTGCATTAATACAAGTTTGTGTTATTATGCTATGAAGCAATCAAAATAGTGAGATGAATATGTATTGCTTTGAATTAACAAGGATTGAATGAATACAAGAAATAGATTAATAATTAAAAATACACAACTCTGTATGTTGTTCACCACATAAAATCGGGTTACATCAGATTCATATATATACATATTGTTTCCCTTTGTTATTATTGCACTCAAATGAGGCATATTTGTTAAAATATGAATTAGATTCTTCCAATGATGAAACTTGTGGTGTTATTATATATCAAATGTTTGAACTTCCAGCCAACTTTTTTTACAACATTAATTGTGATTTCCATTGGATTCTCAAATGCTTTTTACACTAAGTTTTAATACAATGTTGGGCACTTGTTATTAGGATACCAGTTATTTGCTATTAGGGATGCTAGTTACTCGCTGGTGGCCTAATTTAGAAACTAGAACACACAAGAATAAAAAAATAATGAATTTGTAATTGACCCGTTTAATTTTTTTCTTTTTGAAATTGCTTGGAAAGTATAGCATCGAAATTCGAACATGTGAGTGTGATCTTTTTGTCTTTTATCTATATGTGAAAACATACTCAAAGAATGATGAGCAAGTGTGTGTTCACATGTTAACATGTGATATGCTTCTTACTATTTGCCCTTTCTTGTCAAATGTCTTATGTTGATTTTATATACTAGCTGTTGTAGATATAAATTTTGATTTTTTATTCTGACTTTATTGAACATTGTTCTTAACAGGTAAAACCTATTTCTAAGTATAACAACATGCTCGAGGCATAAATTTTGATTGTTCATTCTGATTTTGTTGAACATTATTCTTAACAGGTAATCTATTTCTAAGTACAATAACCTGCTCAAGGACAAATTCTGAGAAATTTCAAACAAAGACAGACCATTTCAACATTTGACTTACACCATATTAAGGTGTGTTAATTTTATTTTATTCTTTTTTTTATTTTTATTTTTTGTCTTTTAGCCTTACTTTTGTCTCTTCCCCGTTCTTGAGCATACATATTTTGTTGATTGTCAAATATATGCTTTAAGACACCCTTTCTATCTTATCCTTTGTTCCATTCTTTTAGGTTAATTTCATGTATTACTTCTTTGATCCATAGCAACTCTTTATTAGTACGAAATATTATTTTCAATTCATAATGGTAAAGGATTACTTTTAACTTTTACTTTTTAACTATTTTACAATATAAAATGGATGTGCTTATGTTGTTGTAATCTTGCTATGAAGCTTATCAGCCAAAACTTTTCATTTGCAGGGCACGAAAGACATTTGGTCAATTCATCTCTAAATTTTTGTTGACACTGCAACTAAGGTAATATGATTTTTTTTAATTCTAATTGTTAGGTGTTCGGGCTATTTTTTCCACATGTTTTTAGTTTGAATTAAGAACAATGACTTTCATAAATAAAAGAGCTTTTGCAATTTTTGTAATCAATAATAATGCTTGTTTGTATGGTTAACGATGACAGGGGAGATGTCATGAGAAGCTTTGGAGCGAATTTTATGCAAGGGAAATTTTCACCCAAAACAACGTTTAGACTAATCGTGTAAATTTTGAAATTTGGATATGTTATTTATTACATTGGTTTTTTTTGTAACATTAGAAATATGTTTCGGATTGAACTTATTATTGAAATTATAATATTATGGTTTTTACATTTACACTTTTATCGCACTTTAATTTTATATTGTAAATTTTGTTATGTATGAAGCAAAATTAATTACCACTAAAAATAGTACATATATTTAAATAAAAATAGTTTTTACTAACACAACATTAGTATCACAAAAGTTGTTTTAGATTTGACCAACAAAAGTGCCACTAAAACTAATATGGATATGTAGCTAGGAAGACTTTTAAAGACACAAAAAAGGTGCCACTAGCTCAAAAACTTTGTGCGGCATATAAAAAAGTGACGCTAAAAGGCTTTAGCGTCACCGCTTCTAGTGACACTTATTTTGTGTGCCACACATTCTTACAGAGATCTTTAGCGGCACTTTTTTGCTTTTTAGTAGCATTTTTGTATGTCACTATATAACATTTTTTTGTAGTTGAAAGAAAGTATGAAGGTCCAGTTATCTTTGGGAGTGATGAGAATAGAGGAAAGATTGTTGGAAGAGACACTCTTACCAATTGCAAGGTATCCTTTGAGAATGTGCTGCATGTTGAAGGACTACAATATAACCTACTCAGCATTTCTCAAGTCTGTGACAAAGGATACAAAGTAGCTTTCAATGATGAACACTGTCTAATCCTAAAGCCTGAATTTGTGATTCCAACTGATATGATCATGATGATGGCTCCAAGGAATGGCAACCTCTATGAGCTGAGAATGAATACTGCTACATCTAGAGGTGGTTCATGCTTTGTTTCTAAAGCCACTGAAAATGAGACTAAATTGTGGCATAGGAAGATGTGTCATGTCAACTTGAAGAATATGAACAAACTGGTGAAAGGTGAACATGCTGTGGGTCTTCCAACAAGAGAATTCAAATTGGAAGGAAAATGTTCATCGTGTCTCAAGGGAAAACAACACAAATCCTCTCATAAAAGCAAACTGATTAATACAATTGATGAGGTATTGGAACTGCTCCACATGGATCTGTTTGGTCCTGTGAGTGTTCCAAGCATTGGAAAGAAAAGATGTTGTCTAGTCATCACTGATGACTATTCAAGATTCACATGGGTTTACTTCTTGGGAACAAAGGATAAAACACCTAAATTGATCAAGGATGTGTGATCAGAATGGAAATCTACTTGACAAGAAGGTGAAGGTCATTGGAAGTGATAATGGCACAGAATTCAAGAATGGATTAATGAAAGAATTCTGCACTTCTAAGGGGATTTTCCAGCAGTATAGTGCCAAGAACTCCTTAGTAGAATGGTGTTGCAGAAAGAAGAAACAGGACATTGATTGAAGCTGCAAGAACCATGATTACTGATGCAAATCTGCCAGTTACATTCTGGGCAGAGGCAATCAACACTGCTTGCTATGTGCAAAATATGGTTCTATTAAACAAGACTCAATATAAGACTCCATATGAGGTTATCTTCAAAAGAAAACCTTATGTGAAGTTCTTAAAACCTTTTGGATGCAAATGCTCACTTTTGAATACAAAGGACTATCTCAACAAATTCCAGTCAAAATCATTAGAATGCTTCTTTGTGGGCTACTCATCTCATTCAAAGGCTTAAAGAGTCTATGTTAAAGAGCACATGGTAGTCATTGAGTCATTCAGTTTTATGGCATCGAAGGATGAGACATATTAGTGTGAGGAAGATGAACCATCAGGTTCACAAGAACTTGGTAGAGGGAGTGAATTTGAGAAATTTTCAGTTAAATGAAGATTGCTTGGACTGTAAGAAGGGAAAATAGACAAAGAAACCACATCCTAAGAAAAGCGTCAATTCCATCAACGTACCGTTCGAACATCTCCATATGGATCTGTTTGGTCCGGTGAATGTCAATAGTATCACAGGAGAACTCTATTGTCTTGTGGTTACCGATTATTATTCGAGATTTTCGTGGGTAACATTTTTGGAATCAAAGGATGAGACGTGTGATTCCCCAATGATCTTATTCAAGAAGCTGGAGAATTTGTATAACTTACCGACTCATCAAATAAGAAGTGATAATGGGACGGAGTTCAAGAACAACAAAATTCTTGAATACTGTAATGACCGGGGGATTCTTCATGAATTCAGTGCACCTTATACTCCACAACAAAACGGGGTCGTTGAACGCAAGAATCGAACTTTGATTGAAACAGCTCGAACTATGCTCTCTAATTCAAAGTTACTTGTGAATTTTGGTCGGAAGCTGTAGCGGCAGCTTGTTATACTCTCAACCAGGTGCTTACAGTCAAGAAATTCAGCAAGACGTGTTTCGAGCTACTTAATCGTCGAAAACAAAATCTTAAATGGCTTGAATCGTTTGGATCGACGTGCACAGTTCTTGAACCGAGTGGAAAATTTGGTCCCAAATCTGTTGAAGGTTTCTTTGTGGGGTATGCTAGTCCACTAAGACGTGTATACATTCCTAGCTTCCACGAGATTGTTCAGGTCCAAAATGTAGATTGTCAAAGATATACACCTACCGTTCAACAACCAGGGGATTCTAGGCTATTTGATTACAAGAGTCTTTGGGAGAGTTTCAAACTCCCTGAGGAAGATCTTTCTAATAAGACTTTGACAATGTTATATCAACAACATTTATCAGAAGATCATGTATCAGAAGTCCCTATGTCTATTCCTCAAGATGTACCAGATCATGTTCAATCTGATGATGTGCCAGAAACTACACCTGTGTTTGATGACGATGGTGAATCAGATGAGGAGATTATTGAGGCTATCTCTCCATCCATCATTACTGCTGAAGAGAATGTAAGCAATCTCCATTCTGAAGTGTCAGTACCTACAGAAGTGGTGCCAAGAACTTTATCCTACCATCCTGAGAATAACATAATAGGAGATTTGAATGCGACGTCAAATCGATCAAAACCTCTAGTGTTTCTACTCTAAGTGTATCTCCTTTACAAAATCAATTCTCATTCAAGTGTTTTATTTCGCGAGTCGAACCTAAAACGCACAAAGAAGCCCTGACCGAAGAGAGCTTGATCAATGCGATGCAAGAAGAACTATTACAATTTGAGAAGCTCGGGGTCTAGAAACTGGTTAATTTGCCTGAGGATAAGAAGCAGATTAACACCAAATGGGTGTTTAAGTGTAAACGTGATGAAATTGGAATCATTGTCAGAAACAAAGCAAGACTTTTTTGCTTTGGGTTTTAACCAGAGAGAAGGTATCATCTACAACGAAGTGTATGCACCAGTTGCAAGGCTAGAAGTTATTCGGATCTTTCTGGCATTTGCTTCTTGGAAAGTGTTCAAAGTCTATCAGTTAAATGTCAAGTCTGCATTTCTCAACGGGAAAATTAGTGAAGAAGTCTATGTGGGACAACCACCGGGGTTTATCGATCCGATCCACAAAGATAAAGTGTACCTCCTAGATAAAGCCCTTTACGGTCTCCATCGGGCCCCGAGAGCCTTGTATAAGACGTTGTCCCAACATCTTCTGGACAACGGGTTTATCAGAGGAACCGTCAATTGTACAATCTTCACCAAACTGGTTGATGGACATCTACTGGTTGTGCAAATATAAGTCGATGATATCATATTTGGTTCGACAAACGATTTTCTGTGCAAGAAATTCGAGGAAGTGATGAACCAGAAGTTTGAGATGAGCGCAATGGGGGAGATGAAATTTTTCTTGGACTTCAAGTGGAACAAACGGTATCTTTATCCACCAGACAAAGTATGCCAACGACGTCTTGTCAACATGGTATCGATCCTGATCAGTATTCCTCTACCATTGAATCATGGTATCGACAAAGTATCCACCAAACAAAGTATGTTAACATGGCTGATGCATCGACGATCAGTATTCCTCTACCATTGAATCATGGTATCAATCCTGATCCCAACGGGGAGAAGGTTGATCAAACATTATACCGATCCATGATTGGTTCATTGATGTACCTCACTGCTTCTCGGCCAGACATCATGTATGCCACATGTTTGTGCGCCCGATATCAATCAAATCCGAAGGTTTCACATCTCATGATCATCAAAAGAATTCTACGTTACCTCAAGGGATGTCCAGGGGTCGGTCTCTGGTATCCGAAAGACGATTAGTTTGTGCTGAGGCATACTCAGATTCGGACTATGGAAGCTGTAAGCTGAATGCCATATCTACAACAGTAGGGTATCTGTTCTTCGGCAAGCGTCTTGTCACCTGGCAATGCATGAAACAGACCACGGTTTCGCTATCTACATGTGAAGCTGAGTATGTAGCTGCTTCCAGTTGCTGTCCTTAGGTTCTTTGGATACAACAACAGCTGCGGGACTACGGTTTGAATTTTCTTACTACCCCTATCTTCATAGATAATACTGCAGCTATTTCCATTACTAAAAATCCGGTAAACCACTCTAAAACTAAGCATATTGGGATACGTTATTACTTCATTCGTGATTTCTACGAAAAGAAGTTGATCACCGTACACAAAATTCACATCGATGAACAAAAGGCAGATCTTTTCACCAAAGATTTTGATAAGTCACGATTTCAATACTTATTAAAACTAAATGGGTTAAAAGTTTTGGGCGGTGTTGATAAGAGGGTTACCGAGATAACAAGTGTGTTGGATACCTTGTGATCCTAAACATCACAGTCACTTTATTTTTCTGTAAATATTTTTCTTATGGTTTTTTATTTTAGGGGGAGAAATTTATGAAAAACCAAAAACATTGAAAAATGTGAAAAGGCCAAAAAACAGTATAAAATTCAAATATATCAAAAACATTCAAAAACTGTTGCCTCTTCAGAAAATGAGATTTTGAAGCAGAAAGGGAAGATGACAGTAAATTGATCATCTGTCCCAAATCCAGTAAAAAGTAGGCATAAAAGGTTGTGTGCTTAAATATATTGGTGCATTGATAGGCCTTTAAAACAAAAAAAGTAAGAAAAAGTAAGTGATATAAACCTAAATACAACCGAATCTAGTGGGAAACATCTTGAAGCTTAGTTAATATATGCTTTAAAGAAAACAAAAAGTTAAGGATTGCTGTGTGTGCGTTCATTTTTGAAAAGAAAATTCAACTTATTTTTCCTTTTATTTTGCAAAGAAATTCAACTTGATTTTTTTCTTTATTTCTATTCAAATCTCGGATCCTCTCTTACGCGATAAGATTATCGACCTGAGGGTTAAGAATTGGGTATTCTGCTTTATTTTCTTAGTGTTTTGTATAAGCCTTGGATCTCCTTCGCGTATACTATAAGCACAAATGTGTGAAAGTCATGTATCGAACTAGGGTTAAGTTTTGTACAACTTCAACTTATTTTATATTTTTATTTTGTTAAAATGGAACCTTATCTGGGTGTAGTAATACTGATCTTAACGGAAAATTTTAACATTCTGAGTTGTTTTGTTTTGTTATTTTTGCATGAGTCACAACTAATCGATTTTAAGCAAGTAGTGAAAAGATATACATGTGAAAAAAACTCACTGATAAAGATATATAAATTATGTCTGACGGGTGGGGTCCACATAAGAATCGTGCTTAATTGAACCAGTTAAACATATCACAGAAATTTCTGAATCATTTGTTTGGAAGGTTTAAGTGGACAACAATACCAATGACTGACTTGATACCAGTCATAATAAACGCTGAAAATATAACTGTGATGGAAGGGCAATTTGGTCAATATGATTCCCTGTTCAAACTCACAAAAATATGTGATTCCTGAATTGGTTTCTAGTTTCAATTGTCAGTTTCATTTTGTTTCTAATTGAAAAACTCAAAAAGATTTTATTTCTGATTTAGTTTTCAACTCTTGATGTTCGGGTGAACTATCTCTTTGGGGTTTTTCTAAAAAAAATGAGACTTGTATTGTTTCTAAAATGTCAAATCAACCAAGAGATCAAAACGTCTATCTGTTTTATTCAAGTTCAGTAATTTGGACTTGGTAAGCCGTACATTTTCAAAATGAACTTAATTAAGTTATTCTTCTAATGTACAAGGACATTAAGTTGTACTTGAGACATTACATTGGCGTGAATTGGACTTAATGTCAGATTTATTCAAGGCATACTTATGCAACGCATAAGTTTTTGAACTTATACGACACATAAGTTATGCGCCGCAAAAGTTCTTTAACTTATACACCGCATAAGTATGGGTGTATAAAGAGTGATATACGGCGCATAAGTCTCTACTTATGCATCTGGCTTGTTGCATTCTCTCTACCATTGGATTATTATTCACAAAAATTTTTGCAGTTATTTTGCTTGTGTATATTTGTTTTGGTGATTCACACATCATTTCGAATCTGAAAGGTGAGGATGTTGAGTTTGTTTGATAGATCTTGTGATGAACAGTAACAGAGGTCACGTACAAGTCAGATTTGATTAGAATAATCAAGTATTGATCTAAATCATCATCATATAATATTAGGATTGATGTTACGAGTTTGTTTGACCTTTCATTAGTCCATTTAAACATTGATGAATCATAAAATTGAAAATAAATTTGTGTTTTTCGGACATTAACGACTGCTATGTGATTATTGTTTTGTTTAACATATGATAAGATCTTGATGGTTGATGTTTTGGTCAGAAACTGGACATATACGCTGTATAAGTCAATACTTATGCGGAGTATATGATATCCGTTGGGTTTGATCAAAATCAAACATATGCGTGATGGATACTTATACGTTGAATCGGACATATGCGTCAATCACATATACGTTTGAAGCTAACATAGAACATATACGATGTCTTAAACATTTACGTGATGAATTCATATCCGTTGTGTTGAGTAAAAGATTGAATCTGAAACTAATGTGTACATTTGGTTATACTTTTTAGATGATTAAAAGATGGAAAGTTACGGATCCTAAGCATAGTATTTGTGCTTATTTGAATGAAGAGGATCCCAAAGCTAAGAAATTTAAAGTGATTATGCCATTCTTGAAGAGGTCCAGAATATTCAAAGCTATTACACGTTCTGTGGATCCATATGAGAGCATAGCGTCTGAGTTTTGGAAGAATGCCAAGGTCTCTGGAAAAGATATTCATTCTACAGTACAAGATCAGAAGATTGTGGTAGATGAAGCTTTGATCAGGAGAGTTTTAGAGTTCGGAGATGATTCTTCAGATCCTGTAGAGCTTGATGAACAATTGGGGAAAGGTTGCATGTTTCGTATGGGTTATAGAGATTTGTTGAATAGTTTAGCTTTAAGGAAGACTACGTTATCCAGGCCGTTCAAGTATCTTGTTCACATAATAATTCATTGCCTAGGACATCGCAAAGGAGGTTACGAGGTGATTCTAGATTACCAGATGAGCACGATGGCTACTTTGTGCTTGAATTTAAAGATAACTTCTCTCGTATGATTTTGGATAACATGAAAATGAATTTTAGAGATGATCAGTGGTTGTAGTATCCTAGATTCGTACAGATGTTTGTTAAGGGTGTGTTTCCTCAAGTTAAAAAGGAAGGGGAAAAGATTTTTCTTGATCATGTTACGGGCAATAATCTGTCAAAGTTATCTTCCTACAAGAAAGTCAAAGAAGTAGATATTCCTAAGTTCAGAGGTTTATTTGGGCACTTAAAGAATCCTGAATACGTAGCTCCTACTGAGAACAAGTGGAGAAATGATGGGAGTGATTCGGATCGGGAAGAGGAGGATAGATTGATGATGGATTATAAACCTGCAGGTAAACCGTTTATCAAGATTAAGTCTGAATCGGAAGAAGAATCGGTAACACCGAAGAAGAAGAAACAAAAGGTGCTCAAGAAAGAAGTTGTTACACTAGTAACACAAGATGAGGTGTATTCTGCAACTTCATATAAGGATCCCAAAGAGACAGATCAAATTCTGAAGGTAGACGTATGAGGTTGGCCAATCAACATGCAAATTTTGAGAAGAAGACTGAAAGCTCAAAGAAAAGAAAGACTACTGAGGAACAAGATGAGTCTTATGTTCCTAAGACTGTGGTGGAGAAGCCTGTGAAACTGAAAGCTGTTCGTATTAAGAAGAAGTCAAAAAGGGCAGCATCTCCCAAGTTAAAACTCATTGATGAGCCGGATATTGAAGAACCTGAAATTGTTGTAACTTCTCTGAATCCAGAGTTTGTAGTTGAAGAGCCAGTAGTTGATTTGGGGAGGTGACAACGTATTAAAGACACCAGTTGTGGAACCCTCACCACAAGTTCAAGAACCACGTGTATCACCAAAGGCAACTGAAAAAGCTCCTGGTTACAGTTTACCTTCACTAGATGCAAGCTGTTTTGGTGATTTTCCAACATTTCGAGATCTTGACTCGTTGAAGTCCATTGTCACTGAACAAGGCATAAAGATCGATAGCTTGGTTGTTGAGAATGAAAGACTTCATAAAGAGAATGTAGATAAAAGAAAATTCATTGAAGATGGTGAACTAAGACGTAAACAACAAGCTGATTTGTTACATCTTCACATGAGATACTTTACAATTTTGGGAGAAAATTTGGGGATTAAGTTTAAAGAAGAGGTTGAGAAGTCAGATGATTTAGTGTTCACTAAAGTCTATGGTGGTGATGCACTTTCTGAAGAAGTTGAATTCAGAATGAAATATGACCAAGATTGTGTTGATGACAATGGGAAAGGGAAGGTTGGTGAACCAACTATACATGTTGAAATCCCAGAAGTTGGTGGATCATCATCAGGATTTGTTGGTACATAGATGTCAGTAGTTCATATGTCTAATGTCTGTAATCGAGTCTGTAATATTGTTTGTGTATTTGTTTGTAAAAGCGAAGTTGTTGACAAGTTCGCTTAGGCGAACTTGTTAAGCAAGCGAAGTTGTTGACAAGTTCGCCTAGGCGAACTTGTTGAACGAGCGAAGTTATAGACAACTTCGCCTGAGGCGAAGTTGTCGTGTATTTATATAGTGTACGCCTACTGTTTACGTGTTGGTTGGTTTTTAGTTGATCGAGTTGGTTAATTTACGTGTAATTCAGTGAGTCGAGTGACGTGAGGTCGAGAGGCTGTAAGTATCACGGTTCGAGTTATTAATATAACGTGGTTTTGTTTGTATCGTGTTCGTGTGTTTGTGAGCTTGTGTTCTACGTCCATAACGATCTACACAGGGATTCCGCCCCTGTGTATATCGGGATATCTCGTGTGATCCGTCCAGGGAACCTATGCGAAGTTATCCGTAACTTCGCCTGTATAACCCAGACCCTATATAAGGAGTTTCAATCGACAAACTGTTCATCACTTTTCCAAATTCAGCGAACTTATCCACAGCGAATTTACTGTTTCCGGCGAACTTGTTATTTCAACCGATTACGTGTTATTTATTCCCGATTTTCACACCGATTCAAGGTTCGAAATACCATTATATCACATACTCAATGTTCCTTCAAGCGTCTAAATGTTTGTTTCGACTGATTTCGAACCCTCGGACCATCGGTTTTGAAACCGAGTTTCATAACTTGAGTTTTAACGTGTTGATAAACATACTGATCGTCAACATGTCCTTAAAACTTGTGTTTAAGAGTTCTTAATCGTCTAAACTAGCCGAATCATCAACTGCACGTTGTTCCATAATTCCTAACTGTCGCCGATTCAGATTCAGGCGAAGTTAGGGTTTAGGCGAAGTTATCCCGTAACTTCGCCTGGAGCTTAAGTTCGCCTGAGGCGAAGTTATCCGTAACTTCGCCCGAAGCTTAAGTTCGCCTGAGGCGAAGTTATCCGTAACTTCTCCTGAAACTTAAATTCGCCTGAGGCGATGTTGTGATGAGGCGAAGTTAACATTAACTTCGCCTAGATCAATTAACTTAGTGTTAATTAGACGAACTTAAAGCTGAAGCGAAGTTGTTCCCAACTTCGCCCCAACTTTAACTTCGCCTATACAGAGTTTATCACAACTTCGCTCATGGTAACAAAGCGAACTTGTGCTATGTCTTTGTGTCGTTCTAACTTGGTTAGTTTGTTGCAGATATGGCTGCCGTAGCTGGTGCTGGAGGTGCAGGAGGAGACGATGGTGATAACCAACGTCAATTCTTCCCGGGTCACAATATGTACATTACACTTGACCCGGAAGCGAGCGGCGTTGAGGATTACCGCGAGATTATCACTTTCCTCCTGCGCTCGAGGATTTTTCATGCGATCACAAACACTCTGCCGATATCCTTGCCGAATATCGAAGACTTCTGGCAGACGGTCGAATACGACTGTCGTGTTGAGCCCCCGGTCATGAGAGCGACGGTGAACAATCAACAAGTTCAGTTCAATTCTGAACAGATCCGGGTGGCGCTACGGTTTGGAGAGGAGACTCGGGATGATCCAACTGAGTTTGTCGCTCCCTTTCGTGATGGAGCGTTTCTCCGAATGGGCTACTCTGGTCCATTAGGTGATACCCAGAGGAGGAAGGGTTTCCTTCTAGATCAGTGGCGCTTCCTCATGCACGTTATGATAGTGTGCATGTCGGGGAGGAAGGCGGGCACTGATGGTATGGGTGCGACCATGCAGTCTGCAATGACTGCACTGACCTATAACAAACGTTATAGCTTCAGTCAAATGGTCTTCTACGAGATTGACAGGCAAAGAAGGGCGATGTCTAGGGAGCGGTTCATCATGTACCCATGTTTTTTACAGATGATATTGAACCATGTGGCTCCGAATCTACCTCAGCGTAGACCGATAAGATACGTGGAATCGGTGAGCAAACGTATCTTTGCTCAATGCCGCACTTCGAGTGCGAGGAGCAACCCTGAACGTCGTCCCAGGCATACTCCACTGTTTGGATTTTTAATTAACCCAGAGTATGTTCCTGCTGGTGGGGACGAGTTCAGAGATCCTCAACCACGACAGGCAAGAGCAACACAAGCTGTTCCTGCTCCTGCTGTGCCTGTTGTGTCGGCTGCAGAGGATATTGATCTTGACGCTGTTTTTGGAGGTCAAGGTTATTTTGATATGGATCAAGTTGAAGAGGTGCAGGTCTCGGCTGCACAGGGTTCGGGTGTGAGTATGACTAGAGCAGCTACGTCGATGGCTGACTCCGATTTGGATGAGATTATGAATGAGGGGAGACGGTTGATGGTGTCTCGAGAGAGAACTTTTGGGAAGAGGAAGAGAACGGAGGATGATGATGAGTTGGAAGAGGAAGAAGACATACATAAGCTGATAAGAAGATCAAGACGGGAGAGGACAGGTGCTGGCATGGGAGCTGGAGAGACTTCAAGGACTGTACGTTTCGCTCCGGCCGCACTGTCTGGTATGTCTATTGTTCCTTCTTCTGTACAGGTTACAAGTACAAGCGCTGCGGATGTTCCCGTGGTGGCTACATCATCTGCTGGCACTCCATCCTTCACTGCTATCCAGACGTCGACTCCGGAAATCGTGTCTCTACCACCTCCAACGCTTACTCAGTCGGTGGTAGCTGCACGATTTGTAGAGTCAACGGTCATCACTACTGCAGGGTTATCAGGTATGGTACCACCTGCGGTTACGCCTGCTTCTGGTGTCTCGCCTACGCCTACTTCAGACTCAGAGAGAATAGCTTCACTAGAGCGGATCGTGGCAGAGCAATCAAAGACTATTCAAAGCCTAGTGGAAGCAAATCAACTACAAGCATCCCTCCTGGTTGAGCATGGGAAAGTTATAGATGCCTTGAAGGAGTTCTTGGCATCTTAGGGGGAGATGAGCTGTAAAGGCGACGAGCTCAGAACGAAGAAGAGAAACGACCGAGACGATGATCCCAATGCATCAAAAGATGCAGGTGGTGAGCTGCCAAGAACTTCTGAAGCTCTTGGTACTTCCACAGCTGAAGGGGAGTCTACCGACGCGGATGGTGGTGATGATGTGGTGTTGGTGGAGGATGACGTGATTGATGCGTTAAAGGAGCTTGACGATGATATGTTCAGCGACGATGTGCTGTTTGATGAAGATGTGCTGCCGAGTGATATGATTGAGAAGATCGGTGAGCAGATTGAGATTGAAGATGGGATAGAAGAGGGAGAGATAGTAGAAGAAGGTGTTGAACACGAGATCCCTGATGTTGAGAAAGCCGACATGGATGCTGAGATGGATGAGACTGAGTAGGAGGAGCAGCCTAGGTGGAAGGAAGGCTGTGCTCATTGGTTTATTAAGACCAAGAAGCCTGCTGTTCCAGCCATGTTCAAGAAGAGTTATAACATCAAAGGCTATGCTGAGTCGAAGAAGGGAATTATCTGTTGGATTTATGATGAACAGATAAAGTTGTTTGTGGTGAAGCGTTATGATGGTATTCAATACTTCAAAAGAATGTTGAGGTCTCTCAATACTTTGCCGGAATGTGAGGTGAAGGATTTGGCCAGGTTGGGCCTGATAAATAGAAGTGACAACAACATGGCAAGAGTGATTGAGAAGATTGCGTGGAAAGAAAGCATAAAAGAAAAGAAGTTTGAACTATTAAAGCCACAGAAGGGAAAGCTCGTGGAGGATACAGAAAGGGGATTGAGAGCAGATGGCAAGCCATGGATGGTGATGAAGTACAAACCGATCCGATGCATCAAGGAGGTTCCAATGAAGAATATGCCTCAAGATGTGTTGAAGAATCTAAAATGGTGGTACGTTGATTGCCAGACTGCTGGAGCCGTGATGGAAGACGAAGATGAACAAGAAGTGCTGAGGGTGTATGATCCGATGCATCTTGTTAACTTATCGAAAGCTGATCTGCAAGTGTTGAATGAAAAGAAGATATTCTATATTCCTGCTTGGAAGGATGAAGCAAGGAAATATCAGCGAGTAGTCACGGTGTGTGTTAGAGAAGGAGTGCACGCTTGAAGATACAGGATTACGAGACAAGAGCTGAAAGATCAAGATATGAAGCTACTGCCAAGGGGGAGTCTGTTGGTACATAGATGTCAGTAGTTCATATGTCTAATGTCTGTAATCGAGTCTGTAATATTGTTTGTGTATTTGTTTGTAAAAGCAAAGTTGTTGACAAGTTCGCTTAGGCGAACTTGTTAAGCAAGCGAAGTTGTTGACAAGTTCGCCTAGGCGAACTTGTTGAACGAGCGAAGTTATAGACAACTTCGCCTGTCGTGTATTTATATAGTGTACGGCTACTGTTTACGTGTTGGTTGGTTTTTAGTTGATCGAGTTGGTTAATTTACGTGTAATTCAGTGAGTCGAGTGACGTGAGGTCGAGAGGCTGTAAGTATCACGGTTCGAGTTATTAATATAACGTGGTTTTGTTTGTATCGTGTTCGTGTGTTTGTGAGCTTGTGTTCTACGTCCGTAACGATCTACACAGGGATTCCGCACCTGTGTATATCGGGATATCTCGTGTGATCCGTCCAGGGAACCTACAGGATTTGTGCCAGTGGTTGAACAAATTGTAAAACAAGTAGTAGTAGAGCCTGTTGCACTAAATGAGCCAGATGTTGAGGAAGAAAAGGAAGATGAAGAACAGTTAGACTATGGTGATTCTCCTACTCATGATGATCATGATGATGATGATCAGGATGATCGTAGTGCTGGTGGTGGATTGGGTGTGTTGATTGTTTTTGGAACAAGTAAAGTGGTTGAATCTGTTACTGAACCTGTTGAAGAAAGAGAGCCTGCTTAAAAACAAAATCAGACTGGTGGAAATGAAGATGAGCTGGAAGTACTGGATGTTGACCCAATTGCTTATAAGCCTCCAGTTAGATTTTCATCTACTGGAGAGGAGTTAGAAGAAGGTGAGATTGAAGTAACTCGAGCCGATCTAGCCCGAATGTTGAATGTAACCGAAGAAGAGTTTACCTTTGATTTTGAAAAATATTTAGGGTCGATGGTTGAAGAAAATGTTGTTCTAGTAAATGAGACGATACAGGAGGAGGAATTAGATAAAGAGCCTGTGACTTACATTAAAGTAGATCAAGTCTTTCCTAAATTTGATGAAGAATTCGAAGAAGAAATTGAAATGATAAGTCAAGAATTGGATAGCTAGGGTAATCCAATACCTTCTGATAAGAGCAAGGAGAAGTTAATAGTCAAGAACAAGAAGATTGGTTTGAGGAAGAAAGATTGAGCCTAAACGTTCAAGTATTACAAGAAAGAAAAAGAAGTGAAACTGGGTAGTTGTTAGTATTGCTTATCTCCCGAAGATTAGAAAGATTGCTGTAAGGAGAACCTATGGTGTGAAGTATTTTGAAAGCCTATGTGAGTTGAAATCTTTGCCTTGGATGAATGTTGTGGACATTGTTGAGAAAGAGTTGTTGTATTGTCTAAAACGAGGACCGGTGAAGGAAATATGGGATTTCATTAAGAGGCATGCAAAGTGCAGGTTTAGGAGTTGGACTCCTCAGACACCATTTCTCCATGTATCCCGTGTGAAGAAAGATCCTGAAACGGATGACTTTTTAAAGACTTGGAGATGCAAGCAATCTGAAACTCTGAAAGTGATTCCTATCTATCCAATGGAGTAAGACTTCAATGTATATTTCAGATGGTGGTACTATGATGAGAACAGAGCTGAAGCTCAGATTTTTTTGAACAGAGATGGAGTATAGGATGTGATTGATGTAATGGATCCCATGTGGTTGGTGAATTGCTCCGAGAAAGATATAAAGACACTGTACAAATGCAAGATCCACGTTTCACGAGTAAAATATCATGCATCGGCTATGCAATACCAGAAAGTTGTAAAGATCTGTCACAAGTATAAAATACATTCTGGTTTAAGATGGGTGAAGAGGAAGAGCAGAAGGAGAAGGAGAGAGAGCAGGAGATTAAAGAAAAAGTTAGAATTGCTTCATTGAAGAAATTTCAATACAAAGGCGTTGGAGTTTCTATTCCCACAAATCAAAATCCCTCAAACAAAAGTTCATGGAAGGACATGAAGAGGGGGTACCGGGAAAGAGTTTTTGGGAAGAAAGATTGAAGTCATAAGATCAAAGACCTAGCAACATCCAAAGGAGAGTTTGTTAGAGCATAATGTCTATTGTTTGGGTCTTAGATATATGATTGTATAGGGCTTTAAATGTCATTTGTATGTTAGAGTATATGTTTGTAGCACATAAGTCTATAGGAACGCATATGTTATGCGGCGCATAACATATGCGCCGTATAAGATATACGCCCCATATGTGCTTTCATGTGTTTCCTATAAATAGGGGACTTATGCGTTAATCAGTAGAGTTTTGGTCATTGTTAGAGAGAGAAAGTTCCTGAAGAGTCATATCTCGTAATCTTTTGAAGTTATCAATGAAGAATGTGCTTAATGTTTACTTATGGTGTTCACTCTCATTGTATTCCGCGCTTTGAGACTTAAGCTGTAACATATAGAGATCCTATTGGTGTGTGCTACACTGTTCCTGGCCTCTTTCAACGCCCAATATGCCCTATGCCCTAACTAAACCAGTAGATGACACACTTTCCCGTAAACCATCCTAAAGGGTGTGGTCCCAATAGGCGTTTTAAATGCTGTATGGAAAGCCCAAAGCGCGTCATCCAACTTATCGGAACAGTCCTTTCGGTTCTTGCCGACAGTTTTCTCTAGAATTCGCTTAACGCCTCGGTTTGCATTCTGCACTTACCTGCTCGTCTGTGGGTGATAGGCGATGGAAAACCGATTGTGACCCCATACCATTCCCACGTCTTCACCATCTGGGCATTGCAAAAGTGAATACCCCTATCACTGATCAAGTACTTGGGAGTACCAAACTGACATAACAACTTCTTCAAGAATCCCACTACAACTCGGGCGTCGTTAGTGGGAAAGGCTTGAGCCTCAACCCATTTGGAAACGTAGTCGATAGCCATGAGAATGTACCGGTTCCCTCGAGAAGAAGAGAACGGACCCATGAAATCGATGCCCCAAATGTCAGAAACCTCACAAACCTGAATAGGGTTTTGGGTCATCTCAGTACGGGATGAGATGTTACCAGTGCGCTGACGTGCATCACACTGTCTGAAAAACTCATATGAATCTTTGAAAGTCGATGGCCAAAAAAAGCCGAAATCTAGAACTTTCCTAGCGGTGGAAGATGGACGATGGTGGCCACCAGTTAAACCCTGATGACAATGCCTAAGAATCTCGCGGCCCTCTTTCCTACTCACACACCTCATCAACACTCGATCAGCGACTACACAAAACGAATACCGTGAATCCCATATGTAGTGGCTGACATCTGCGAAAAACTTCCTCCTCTGCTGATAACTCATGCCCTTTACCACTACTTTTTCAGCCAGATAATTCGTAATGTTGGAGAACCATGGAAAACCCTCCTCTTCAGCACTCACGTACAAGGCTGCTCGCTCTCAAATCTCACACTCACCATCATCAACACATGGGGAAACCTATCCCGGATGGCATCCTCTGTAATCTCCTCTCTCTTTGGATCCTCCAAACGCGATAAGTGACCCGCAGCAACGTTCTCCGCTCCTATTTTTATCTCTAACCTCAATGTCAAACTCGGAAAGCAACAGAATCCATCGTATCAGACGAGGTTTGCATCTTTCTTGGTGAAAAGGTATCCCAATGCCGCATGATCAGTATAAACGATGGTTTTGTCAAACGCGAAGACTACTGCTAGAAGCTCCTTTTCGGTAGTCGTGTAATTTTTCTGAGCATCATTGACGGTCTTATTCACGTAGTAGATAGGGTGAAAGTGTTTGTCCTTCCGCTGACCTAAAACAACCCCGACTGCAAAATCACTAGCGTCACACATGAGTTCGAAGGGTAAGCTCCAGTCGGGTGCTACAAAAATAGGGGTGTTAACCAGCTGCCTCTTAAGAAACTCAAGCCCCTTCAGACAATCAACATCAAATTCAAATGTGATGTCCTTCTCCAAAAGGCGTGTCATGGGCCGGATGATCTTAGAAAAATCTCTAACGAATATACCATAAAAACCCGCATGCCCAAGATAACTACGAACGGATTTCACACTAGTCGGTGGAGGAACTCTACTGATAATGTCGATTTTAGCTCTATCTACCTCAATATCGTCTTGCGAAATCTTGTGCCCGAGCACAATGCCTTCTGTCACCATGACGTGGCATTTCTCCCAGTTTAGCATCAACTTCGTCTCTATGCACCGCTTCATCATCCACTCAAGATTAGAAAAACACTTATCAAAAGAGTCCCCGTATACCGAAAAATCATCCATGAAGACCTCCATGGAACTCTCAATCATGTCCTGGAATATCGCTACCATGCAACGCTGGAAAGTAGCTGGATCATTACATAACCCGAAGGGCATCGTTTGTACGCGAAGGTACCGTATGGGCATGTAAAAGTGGTCTTTTCTTGATCCTCATGTGCGACTGGGATCTGGAAATAACCTGAAAATCCATCAAGAAAATAGTAAAACTGTCACCCCGACAGACGCTCCAACATCCGATCGATGAACGAAAGAGGAAAGTGGTCTTTCCTAGTAGCGTCTTTTAGCCTCTTGTAATCGATGCAAGCCCGCCAACATGTGACTGTCCTAGTCGGAATAAGCTCGTTATGTTCATTAGTGACAACTGTCATCCCTCCCTTCTTAGGGACAACATGAACGAGACTCACACCCATGAAGAATCAGAGAGAGGATAGATCAGGCCTGTGTCGAGGAGTTTAATAACTTCCTTCTTGACCACCTCCGACATGTACTCGCCCTCCATGAGTATCCTGTGCGTGCAAAAGTTTGGGCTAATTCCCTGAATATCCATGAGTTTCCACGCAATAGCCTATTTTATACCTTGAGCACATCAACCAACCTCGACTTCTCATCATCTGTTAACTGAGAAGAAATGATGACGGGCAAATCGGCCTCACCATCCAAGGAAGGATACTCCAAATCATGAAGTAGCTCTTTAAGCTCAAGGGATGGTGGTGCCTCAATCGATGGTCTCTCCTTCCGTCCCTCGGTGCTATCGACAACCGTGAACACCTTAGGGTATTCATGAGGTGAGCTAGCAAGGGTCGTCACAAATCTGCTCCAGAGAGTAAACGAAATCGTCCTGAGTACAGGAGTTCCACATCGATTTGAGGAAATTGAAGTTGACGTTCTCCTCCCCTACACGAAGTGTAATTTTTCCGTCAATGATGTCAACAAACGCTTTGGCAGTACGCAGGAAGGGTCGTCGCAAAATGAGAGTGACCTGATCGTCAGCCTCCATGTAACGATTCTGACAAAACCAGGTATACCCTAACCGATAGACGTTAGTTACGTCATATGTAATGTCGGGTACATGAGATACCATGGTAATTATACGAGAATACATGGTTCATTGTATTGATTGTACGTGAATATATAATTCACCGTATTGAATATGCGATCAAACGATCGATAGTTATTGAAACCCGAATGAATCGAGGGTTCAATTATAGACGAGATATATGATATTTAGTGATGTTACGAAGTATTAAAGCTTCGGGGTAAGTGGATTAAAGCGCAGAAAAAGGATTTCGATTTAGTAGTACGTCGGTACGTTAAACGAAACCTTTAATACCAAACCGAGCAAGAGACGATCGATCAAGCCGAAAAAGATGCGTAATAACTAATAATATGACGTTTCGAGTTAATAAATGTCAAGGGTTAAGTTTTTAAAGTCTTTAAATCGGTTTTGTATAAATTTTATTTTTAAGCCGAAAAACGACCATTTTGGCCTCGTTGTAGGCCGAATTAAACGTTTAACCGAGAAACGAACTGAACCAGATTATCCAAAACATTATCCGGATTTCGGATATCCAAATGAGTGGCCAAAAATGAACTTGTGGGACCCACCCCATCCACCCCATATGTCCGATCGGACCACACACATCAAAACACACTTCATTTTCTTTTTTTCACAGCACAATTCAACAAACCTCCAATTCTCTCAAGACCAAGAGCCAAAAACCGAGATTTTTGACAAGAAAAACCGAGGTAAAATTGTGTTATGTACGTGTTTATGTTCGTTTCTTGAGTGTTCTTGCAAGGAAATGAGATTCCAAGTGAAAAAGGGTGAAAGCCCGAGATGGAACCGATTCTTACATGATCAAGTGATGTATACGGGTTATACAAGGGATCTTGGTCCAAGAAAGGAGTTAAACGAATCAAAAACAAATTTTTACGGTTAAATCTTTGTTTTTTAAAGCATAACCGAACCCATGAAAGAAATGGCTTGATTGTGGGTGTAACTTGCTTGGTGCGGTGTTATTGTGCTTGTAGGTGTTGTACCTAGTTGCTAGCAAAGGCTAGAAAGCGAGACTCTTGCGGTTTGAGGCTAGAAACACAAGGTAGTTCGGTTTTGTATGATTTATGTATTTTGGACAGATTGTGGCTCGTTTGGAGTTAGGTCATGAAATTTTACAGAGGTGTTAAACACATGAAAATATGAGTTCTGTGAATTTTTGGTAATTTTTGGATAAAGGATGAATATTTGGTGAATTTAATGCTCGGTTTTGGCCCAAAATGGTGAAAAATAGTTAAATATCATGAAAAATTCTGGAAAATTTCAGATAAGCTTTTCATATCATGTATAAATCACACACAAAATTTGAGGTCCGTTGGAGAAGTCTAAGTAGGCTTTTCGGTTAAACGAGTTCTAGGGATTTTTAGCTCGGTTTTGGAAAAAGGGCATGTAAAAGAAGATTTTGGTTCTGGAAAAATTACAGGGGACTATGTGGATGGCAGGGGACATCCAGGAAAAATTTGGGATTTTTCTAAGATCGTTTGGTATTTACGACATATTTAGTGTTTAAATGGTGTTTAAAAATAGATAAATAAATTTTAAATATAGAAATTAATTCTGGAAATATTTTTTTTATAAAATTCCCCACTGTTAAAAAGTGATTTGTGCAAAATTTCAAGATCCGAGAGTAAACGGATAAGTATTTGTGCTAATTATCAAACTTTTAAAGTTAAAACGCTTAAACCGGTGAAGTTCGCTTAAGCGAGCTGACTGGTGTATAAAAACCTTAAAAATGGACCATTTTCATATAATTGAGTTAAACAAGTAAAAATGAATCATCCGAAAATAATTCGGATGATTTGGGTATTTTTAACCGATTTAACAGTTTCCAGTACGCCAAAGACGAAAACGGGTCCCGAGGTCAATCGGGGCGTCTAAACCAAGTACTAATTTCACCACTTTAATTAAATTATCAGTCAACAACGATTTTCAGGTCGTGTGTGACCAAACTCATTTTGAAACATAAAATTTGATAACCGTGCTAGGCACGCAAAACGAGGAAAACAAGCTATTAGAAGATTTGACTGTTGAACTCTAAACGACACCACAATCTAAGTCCGGAAAAGTGTTTCTGGGTTAACCTTGCCCCCAGAACGGGTACAGTGCTGGGTTAACAGTGTCCCCAAATGTACCGGTTGATACGATTAAAGTTATATTAATATTGAGTGTATAGTAATGATCGTAGGGATCATATTACAGATTGGACGGGTTAACTGATATTGATTGTTGTTACCTGCTTGCATGTGCTAAGGTGAGTTTCACGAGCCCCTTTTTACTGAAATGTTTTACATATTTTCCCGGGGCGGAAAGCATGTTTCTATCAAAATGATTAAGTACATGCTGAACGCATGGAAATGAATGTATTTATATAATGTTTATTGTACGGGAATCGTACGGTAATGTATTAAAATGGTAATTGTTTGAGTTGTTAACATTGTAAGGTCCCGCAACAGTGTTCTGGGTTAACAGTGTCCCCAGAGGTTATTGGAAGTTTCTGGGTTAACAGTGTCCCCAGAGGTTAGTGGAAGTGTTCTGGGTTAACAGTGTCCCCAGAGGTTATTGGAAGTTCTAGGTTAACAGTGTCCCCAGAGGTTATTAAATGTATTTATGGGTTAACAGTGTCCCCAGATAATATTATATTATGATATGGATTTATCATGGTTTACTAAAATTGTGAAACTCACCAACTATTCGTAGTTGACCCGTTTTCTCACATGCTTTTCAGGTACAACTAAGACAAAGTGATTGATTACGTGCTAAGTGCTTGATGTGTGTAAGGTTTGCGTGCTGGACGTTAGGATACATTATAACAGATAGAATTATGAACCGTATTGTATGATGTGTGTATCACCTAGACGGTAATGAAAGATGAGATAATGTAATTTTGAAGTATATTAATGCATTCGGTTTTCTTTATAAACAATGTGGTTGATATCAGAGGTGTCTGTCGCATCCCGTTTACGTTTCCGCTGCGGTTACGGGGTGTTACACTCCATATCAAGAATAACAAAATCCATAGGGAAAACGAACTTGTCTACTTTAATGAGTATGTTTTCCACAATTCCCCGCGGATATTTGATCGAACGGTCGGCCAAGGATAAACTCATGCGCGTCGAGACCGGCTCGCCAAGGTCTAGCTTTTTATAAAGAGAATATGGCATAAGATTTATGCTAGCACCTAGATCGGCCAACGCGTAGCTGTTAGTCGAGCTGCCAAACAAACACGGAATCACGAAATGTCTCGGGTCTGCTAATTTTTCCGACAGCTTGTTTTGGACTACCGTAGAGCATCCTTCATTTAGGCATACCGTCGAAAGTCCCTCCAGCTTCTTCTTGTTCGAAAGAAGATCTTTTAAGAATTTAGCATATTTGGGCATATGCTAGAGTGCTTCGACAAATGGAAGATTGATTTTTAACTGTTTAAACATGTCCAAGAAATGTCCATATCCCTCCACATACTTCTACCGCTGAAGACGAGCAGGATACGGAACTTGAGTAAGATCGACTACGGGACTCTTCATCTCTGCAATCTTCCTTTCAACAACCTTCTTTGCAGGAGACT
Source organism: Bidens hawaiensis (assembly GCF_021521415.1). NCBI lineage: Eukaryota > Viridiplantae > Streptophyta > Magnoliopsida > Asterales > Asteraceae > Bidens > Bidens hawaiensis. The sequence continues at coordinate 96,490 of NW_027491953.1, forward strand.
CACCGTTTGACGCGGTACTTGCTGGGGCTCGCCTCTCGTGTGTCCTCACAGGAGCCTCCATCTCTATCTCCTCGTCCACCAGCACCTCATCATTTTCCGACGACTGCTCTCTATCGCCTCCTTTGCCACTACGGGTGGTCACTGCCTTCAACTGTGCCTTCAAGTTAAGCTCGGTACTGCACTGAAACGCTCCGCCCTGCTTATTAGGTAGCATATGATTCATCATCTCATCCACCTTTTGAGACATATCCAAAAATGACGACTGCTGGTTCTTCAATATGGTGTCGTGCTCAGCCAGTCTCTGCTGTGTGTTATTATCTCTGTCAATAAGATGGGAAAGCATGGTAGATTGCTTAGTTAGAAGATCCTTAAGATCCGGATCCATACCGCTGCTCTTTCCCGCACTCGAACTTGCTGCTGCCTCTGAGTCTCTAAACTGGCCTGCTCGTGCCTCGGCTAAAAGCCTTGAGCATTACCTCCTGACCTCCAACCAAATTTGGAGATGTTCCTCCATCCGGGGGGTTTCCGTAGGCATTCGGCCCTCTATTCTGATTTCCCAAGTAGTCCACCTATTCCTGCTAATTAACCGGACAATCAATTGTATCGTGCCCTACTCGGCAGATTTCAAAACCGGACAATCAACTGTATCGTGCCCTACTCGGCAGATTTCGTACCTCTAAACGACCTTCTTCAAGTCTTTAATTTCCCTCTACATTTCCTCTAAGGCAGCTGTGATGCTAGTATCATTCGAGACCTAATAGATGCCTCGAGCGGAAGAAGTGATGGTTTTAGAAGTACCTCGGGCGGATGGCCCCTGCTACTCGACTAAGGTAAAACATGTTTCCTTCAGCCGACGTATTGAATCTCTGCTGCATCTCAAAGGTTAGCCTATCATAGAATTTCTATACTACGGCCCATTCGGACGGACCATGCTGGGGGCATCTACTAAGCAAATTATGGAACCTTTCCCAAGCCAAAGGGTAAGACTCGTCAAGGTCCATGCGGAAAGAATAGATCTGATCACGAATTCGCGAGGCTTTAGATGGCGGAAAATACTTCTTTAAGAATTTATCTTGAAGAGCATCCTCGGTAGTGATGAACCCATGTGGGGAAGGTTTTCTAACAACGATGCAGAAATGGAAAAAGGTGAAGGTAGATAGAAGCACGAGTGGGGCTGGCGATATTCAAAGTGTCAAAAATACGAGTGAATTTATTCAGATGGCCCGGCGCGTCGTCGTCTTCAAGTCCGTGAAATGGGGAAGAATAAGTGATGGAGTTCATGATATTGGTCGGAATCTGCCAGTTATTAGCATTGGGCAGCGCCGGACGTGCGATAGTAGATCATCTCCCCGTAACTCCCTCATTCGTTCTCGAGTGAACCGTACACCTTGGGGGTAGCGTCAGCCATATCTAAAGTGGAATCAGAAACGTGTACTTTGCTTTCGTGTAGAGCACATGTAATCTTCGAAGCTCCCTACGGCGCTCATGAAAATCTCTCTCGAGTTCATTCAAAGTTGCGAACTCTGATGGTCCTAGCGAACGAGTACGTCGCATATGCTAAAAAACAGATAAAATAGTGAGAACCCAAGTTTATCCCTAAAGCACACAAGGCACAGATAGCAATTAAGGGGAATTAGTATAATAATCAAAACTAATTAATTAATCCTAAAACAAAAACTAAAAAAAAAAGCAAACAAAAAACAAACAGAATCTAATTCGCCATTTACCAAGTGTCCCCGGCAACGGCGCCAAAAACTTCGCGTGCGTGAAGTGGTATATAAAAATAATGCAATTAATCAACCAAGCACAACAATTAATGAAAACCTAGAATACCCTAAACCAAATCACTAGAAACAGGCAAGTAAACATATCGGGTGTAGAATAGCTATGGAAAGTCCGGGAATATCGAACCCTAGAGACACTTACTAAGTCAACGAAACTAGATTCTAAAGGCTAATTAAAATAATAAATAAGAAAAATATTATTTTTGAATTTATTTAATTGTTTTATTTTAAAACTAATAATTAATCAAACTAAATCAAACCAAATTAAACTAGTAAATTAAATTTAAAATTCTTAAGACTTAGACGAAGATAATAAAGAGAAAGGCGTTACCTAGGCTTGAAATCCTATTTGTGAATCTTGGATGCTTATCGGCTATGCAGACTATGACGGAACTAGGATCTAAAGATACGACACCCTAGACATCATAGTGGATACTTGATCATTCTCTAGGTGTGACCTAAAAGGAAACTCTAAGGGTCGTATGACGCAAATCGGTTAGTTAGATTACCTCTCAGTCTCTCCGACAATATTAAAGTACTCTAATGACTAGATCACCTCTCAGAATCACTAATCACAATACATCCGGGAGTGTAAGGGAAGCAAGGAGTAACCTAAAAATGCTAAAAACGACTTGGGGTAGCAAAAACCAAAAGACAATAAGGGGGAAAATCCACTCTCGTGCAATCTATACCCAAACCACCTAATGACCAAGACAACCCCAACTATCTATTACCTCTCAGTCTCAAGATAGGAAGAACACTTAATTTCTTTAAACCCTTGCCGACTATAAACCATAAACTAGTTACGAACACACAGTATGTAACCTAATACGCATCTACACATGAAAGACGATCACAAAGACACATATGGAATTATTGAATACAAGTAAATTAAAAATAAGCATTCATATTCATCTTATTAAACATCAAAAAGTTTATTACTATAATATTAGTCCAACACCAATCACTCAATACCGACAAGCAAACCAAAACTCAATAAATATTCATTCAAAACCTAGGCAACTTATAAGATTTTAGCCAATAACCATGCTCAAAACAAAAATAAAATAAATTGGTTCAACACCTAAGTTCATAATATAAATAATAAATTCATATAAAAAATTATGATATTTGAATGAGTAGAGATGTGAACCCGGACACAAAACTGCTTCCTTGTATGTGGCTATCTCTAACTAAAATTGCCGACTCCTTCTCGAAATATCCGTAGGCTCCAATCACACCCACCAACAATTCAGAAAATTCTTACGACTGACTTCTCAATCATACATATATATTCTTTTGACCTTTGCTCCCATATATATATATATATATATATATATATATATATATATATATGGTTCATTTTAGAAGTTATCTTATTGCGAGAAGTGCGAGAATTCCTTCCAGCCAATCATATAATTTCTTTTTAGTTTATGTTTAATTAATTACTAGGGTATATTAGTTAAATTTTCATGTTTTGTATTTTTGGTAACTAATAAATAAATGTAGTTTCACACATTATTTTTTTTATTCTTTTTTATATTATATTGATTATTAATTTTTCACTATTTCGAAAGTCTTTTTACAATTCCAGATTTTTTTAGTAAAATAAGAAAAACTCATTCTGAATAATTATCCTTACACATTAAAAATATATGCTACACATCATTGTTAATAATATCCTATACACATCATACAACATATCTTACACATTAAAAATATATGTTACACATCAATGTTACCAAAATAACCTACACATCATACAATGCATCAGACAACATATCCCACACATTAAAAATACATGCTACACATCAATCTCAACAATATATCCTACACATCATATAACATATCCTACACATTAATTAATCAACATATCCACAACCCATATATGAACCTACATAACACATAAATGATCCTACATGTTATAAAATTTACACGTACAAAGTTCAAAATACCACCTACACAGTACATATATGAACTTACGCAAGACAAAATTTACACGTACACAATGTAAAATACCACCTCCACAGTACCTATATGAAGCTACACACAATAAAGTTTACACATACACAATTCAAAATACCACTTACATAGTACAAAGTAAACTCTTTTATTTATACTAAACTACGTATAATAAATAGCGGATCATGCTAATAACCTACAATTATAAAAATTTCACATACATTAATGTCTAGCTTAATGAAAGAAATAAAATAGAAAAAATTATATATGGTGGAGGTTGGCTGTGGAGTGATCGGAGTCCGGTGGTTTTGTGGTGGATGAGGAAGAAGATGGAGATGGGTCTAGTGGTTGAATGAGGAAGAAGATGGAGATGGGGTTTGGTGGTTTTATTCATTTTGTATGTTTAGTACAAATATTCTATTTGTATTTGATCCATTCCTATATACACACACACACACACACACACACACACATATATATAGGCAAATTATATAATGAAAACCCACTTGAGTTATGAAAACCCGTGAAAACCCTATGTAACATCATTTTTTTTTTGTTACATGTAATATATGTTGTAACATTTAATACAAAACATCGAAACATTAAAAAAAATTGTTTTTCTATTTTTTAACATTTTTTAACCAATTTTTTATATGTTTTTAGGAGAGAGAAAAAGTTATATTTATGTTAACATTTTTTATTAACTTTAATTGTGAACTACAAGATTTAATCTTTAATTAAAAACATGTGGTTGAGAATGGGTATCTAGAGTTTTCACAACTCAAGTGGGTTTTTAATTTAACCTAATATACATATATATACATATATATATATATATGGTTAGGTTCAAATAAGAAGTTTAGTTTTTCTAAATAGGCTAGGAAGGAGGATAGTTTAGTCATAATCATATAAATCCATCTTCAATCTTGCATCTCCTCTATCTTTTGTTAGTATTCCTAAAGGCTAAAACCTCAGTTCCTAATATAACACACCACCACATCTCAACCGCCGTTATCGAACACCACCTTGCTTCAACAGTGCGTCGGAGATTACGACGAAGGTAGTGGTCCCGTCGACGTCGGCAACGTCCTGTGATTTCGAAAGCTCGACCGAATCCTAAGCTTCGCCGCAATGGCGGGAGTCGCTATCCACCATCTGCAAGCGGTTGAAGCTACCGAGATCTGCACGTCGTCATCCAGTAGATTTTTTTTAGCTACCACCAGTCCACCACCATGTACTGTAACAGTCGCCCTCGCCGCCGTTGAAATTGAATTCAGGTGGTTGTGTTTTTGAAATTGAATGCATATGAGGAATTTGATTGGAGAAGCTTTGGTCATTGTGTCATTATCATGTCATTTTATTCTTTGAAAAGTAATTCCGATGACGAATTTTGATCGGAGATAATTTTTTTGAAATTTGAATTTTTTTTCTCTCATTATGTTTTACAAAAACACAATTAAACTGGAGCTGGGATAAAAGCAGTTGATAAAACACATAATTTGTCTTCACGTGTTTGAATTAAAAGAAAACGGATAAAACGTATTTCATCTCAAAAACACAATGAAATAAAGTGTTTGAACAGAAAGAGTGCGGATAAAACGTATTTATAAAACACAATTGTGTTTTTCATCTAAAAAACACAATGAAATAACTATGCTAAAAAAACACAACTGTATATTTTTATCTTAAAACCCAATAGAAAAAACATAATAAAAAAAACACTATGCTAAAACACAACTAAGAAAAAACACAATAGAACATATAACACAATGTAAAAAAAAACCCGTTAATTTTTTTATATTTTTATATAGCAATATGATACTTAAAATAAAGATAAAAAAGCGATCGTTATTATTCTGTTTTTATTATTATTTTTAAATACCTTTTAAAAAAGTTATGAATGTTGTAAAATGATGAGGGTATTTGACATTTGATTTGTATGTGGAAAGAGAAAGTTAAAAAATATGTGTTATTCCTTTTATACCCTTCTTCTTGTTTAACACTTGATTTTTCTCCAAACAAATCTCAACCATCCAAGTTTAAATCAATGGACCAAAATCTTTCTTATCCTTCCTATGAAAATGATACTTTCTATTTTAACCTAACCCATATATATATATATATATATATATATATATATATATATATATATAGGGGTGGTATCTAGTGAAAACTTCTCTTAAAGAGAAAACTTAAAAACTCCTAAAAACTTCTAAAAAACTATTTTTAACTTTTTAAAAAAAAAAATTTTGAAGTTTCTTTTTTTTCCATTATTCTTATATGTTGTTATTGGTTAAAAAAAAAATTTGTCGGTAACCTCATCGGTATAGTGCGCATGTGTAATAGTGTGCATTGCATATATTCAAACGTGTTTGTATTGCATAGAATACAACACTATTGCACATATTTGATACACACTATTGTATATATGCAATATAAGACTAATACACACATCGAATACACATTAGTACGTATGTGTAATACAACATTAACGCACATGTGTACCACATCGACTTTTATTTTATTATTATTTTTTTTCCATATAATACAACACTACTACACTTATACAACACACAAATAATGAATATATGCAATAAAACACTATTAAACTCAAAAATACATAGTAATACACATGTGTAATACAACGGTATCGCACAATAATACGTATGTGCATTACCGGGTTTTTTATTAATTTTTTTTATTTTTATTTTTATTTTTTTATATTTTTCGAGTGAAATATAAGAAAATATAAGAATAATGGCTAAAACAGAATTTTGAAAATATATTTTTATTTTTAATTAAAAATAATTCTTTAGGAGTTTTTTAGTTTTCTCTCTAAATGTGAGTTTTCTCTTGATCCCCCCCCCCTCTATATATATATATATATATATATATATAGGTTCAAATAAGAAGTTTGATTTTTCTAAGAAGGCTAGGAAGGAGAGTATTTTTGTCTTAACTCTTTTATATCAAAACCCACTTACTTTAATCACAAAACCCACTTACATTAATTTCAAAAACACACTTACATAAAACCCAATTACATCTTCACTCATCTCCTATAACCACCACCACTCCACCGCCCACCGCCACCACACCCGTCACCCACCGCCACCACCTCGCCGGAAAATTCCGAAAAAACACAATGAAAAACATACACTATGAAAAACACAATGTAAAAAACATAATGGAAAAAAACACTATGAAGAAAAAAACACAACGATAAAAACACAATAAAAAACACAATTGTATGACACAATGGAAAAAACACAATGAAAAAAAAACACAATGAAAAATACTATTGTATAACACAATTTTGTAAAACATAATTTGGTAAAACGCAATTTGTAAAAAACCCACTATTTTTTTTTAATTTTTATATTACAATATGGTACTCATATTAAAGATAAAAAGACACTCGTTATTATGAAACGTAGTAACAAAAGTTATGGACGTTTTAAAATGATTGGGGAATTTGGTATGTGCATTGCATGTGGAGAGAAAAAATCAACAAATGTGTTATTCCTTTTATGCCCTCTTCATTCTTTCACACTTGATTTCCCCTAAACTAATCTCAATCTTTCATGTTCAAAATCGAAGGACAAAATTACTTCTTATCCTTCTTACAAAAACTGTACTTATATATATATATATATATATATATATATATATATATCTTTTCGCTGTCATTCAAGAATATCGTTCCCTTTATGGCGGCTGTGGGGTTTTTTTTCCACCGACCCTCACAAATGGGCTGCTCATTATTAATAAAAATCATTGATCAATAAAAAAAACCATGGCCAGGCCATACGTATTAATTAGTTATACTAGCAATAAGAATAAGTTCCATTAAAAAAAACCATGCCCTGTGTCATGTAAATCAATAATATGGAATTCAAATTTTTTTATTATTATTATTATTATTATTTTCTTTTCGTTTTGTATACTATCTAATTATTTTATTTTATGATACTATATTAATTCATAATAATAGTAGTATTAGCACTAGTAATAATATATATATATATATATATATATATATATATAATTTATTTGATTGTTTCCTCGTTAGTCTCAAGTTTAGTAAAAATTCTTTATTTTAGCTCACCATCTTTAGAAACCATTAAACTCACATATGAACCGAATATTAATAATATTCAATAAAAACTTGGTTCAAAAGTATATGAAATATTTATATATAATTTAGCCCGTATCAAGTACCAAAACGCACCGATACAAACATCGTGTGTTTTCGGTTTCGTAGATCAATATCGAGTTCCTTATCGGGAAAAACAAGTGGTATCAGAGCTTTCAGTGCTCGATTCTATGTCTAATCGCTAAAATTCTAGTGAAATCAATGTTTCTAATGTGATCAATTTTGATTCCGAAGTTTTTGTGTTCATCGGTTTGGTTTTGTATGGATTCAGATGATAATCGGTTGTTATTTGTCGTTTAGAACGGTTTAGGATGCATCTACGAGTGTGTTTAGGATTGAATTTGTGTTCTATTTGAAGTTTTCGTTGAGTTTACGTTTTTCCGGCAAAAACTCATGAAAAAAACGATTTTCCGGTAGTATTAACATTAACTTCAACAACTTTTTTCGGCGAGGTTCGTATTTTCTGGGGATATGATGACATCACGGTCTCCATTGTTATGAGTTTTAGTTCATAAGCTATTGGTTCATTCAAATCAAATCGGACTAGCAGTCTGTTCTTGTATTCACGTTACAATCAGATTTGTGACTCAACTTGATTCAAATTCGTAGTTATTGTGTTCATCAGTTTGTTCCGATAACAAATCAAAAATTGTGGTGCGTAACAGAATTATCCGGCCACTGTAACAAATTTTTTTCCAATGAACTTCCTTTTTCGATGACAACTAAGTTTTCCAGCGAGCTTTATTCAATCAGTTCCGTCACAAATAAGTTTCTGTTGTGTATCGTTTTTCGATTCTGTTATCATTCTTCATTTTGATATTTCTGGTTTTTGATTCCGTATTTGTTCCGACTAGTGTTTTGGCTCTCCACGTTTCCTGTTGGTGTTTGCGTTTCGTGTTCATGTTATTCGAGCATTGAGTATTTGAGTTGATTCACACGATTCAGATCTGTTCGTGCTTTTGAAATCAATTATTTCATAACCGATCTAGTTTGTTTTGGCTTCGTTTTCGAGTTTTGTATTCGGTGTATCAATTAGTGCGTGCGTTTCAAAGTCGAGTTTGATTCGCATGTTCGCATCTCCAAAGAAGAATGTGCCTTGGGTTCGTCGTGTGCTTAAAGTTGGTTGCTGAAATATTTCAAGGGCTGTTTTAAGACCAAGGGCAATTTAGCATTTTCAGAAATTAAAGTTTAAATGAGTGTTTGTTGTTGTGTTCATACTCATCATTTGTTCAAAGCTTCATACGCTTCACTCAAAATTAGTTGGAGCGCAAGAGCATTGTTGGTAGTTTATAGGAAAAGGGGTATTTTCAGCAAGAAATCAGATTCTAAACAATCAAACGGGCCAAACCGTGCTGATTTTTGCTGTTTAAACTATCAAACCGGTCGAAAACACGATGACAGTTGATTAAATGAGCAGAAATTGGCTGTTTTGCTATTAAACGCGTTGAAACGAACTCAAAACGTGCTATTTTTTTGTCGAATAGTGCTGAAACGAGCTCTAACGTGCTGGAAATGTGCTGAATTTACTGTTTTAGCTGCTGTCCACTGATAAATGAGCTGTTAAAGAGTTGATACGTGTTGAAACGGGCCAAAAACGCGCTGAAACTATTGATTCGGTGCTAAAACGTGTTGAAATACGCTATCTTTGTGCTGAAACGTGTTAATATATGCTATTTTAGTGCTGAACGTGCTGAAACGCGCAGAGTTTTCTACTAACACGCTGTTTTTCAAGTTCGGAAGTTGTTTAAAAGTTTGACTGCTTGACTTTTATTAGCCTAACGGGCCAAAACAAAGAGAATTTATTTGAGCGTTTTCCGGTAACCTTGTTTGACAAAGTTTTTCGACAAAGCGAGTGTGACTTGTTCAAGGGAAATATTAGGAGAAATTTTGTTTGGGGGATGCTTGAATAATAGTTGCTGATGCCGTTTTCGTAATTAATTGCGGTGGCAGTTTTGTAATATTCCAGCAGTGTTAGTTTTGTAATTAACTGCAGTGGTAGTTTTGTAATTAACTGCAGTGGTAGTTTGGTAATACTGGTAAAATCTCAAGCTGAAAGTTTTAACGAGTTTAACGAACGTCTTTTGATCAAACTTTTCAACGGCCTAAAGTTTGATTCAGTCAAAGACGTCATTTGAAGTTGTGATCAAGAATATTTTTTCGATTTTTTGTTTTTGTGCGCAACTCGAGTATTCGTTAAATTTCAAAGATGAAATTGTTTTATTCTTCAGCTGCTACTAATTCGATTAGTCAAACCAATTCTTCTTCTAATAATGAGATCAAATTTCCTAAACTTACAAATATTGCTGATCTCATGGATTGCAAAGTTGGTTTTTAATAATATATCGGTATGATTAATAAATATTTGTTGATACCGATCAAAGAAAGGGCTTATCGTCCCCCACTATCGAATAAACCACATACTGTGTACAGTACGTAAAAAACAAAATTTGAATGGAACGCTTGTGAGAAAGCTGAGTATGATCGTGAAATAAGGGTGTTTGCTACACATAAATCAGCAACATCATTTGTTGTACTATATGAACCCTGAGAATCTGAAGCATACACAGAATGCTTAGATTCATATGAGATATGGATGTCTCTTGATCGACGATATGCTTATTATTGCAATCTTAAACTCGATCTTGCTGCATTCAAGCAAAGTCTAATCGTGATGATTGAGAGATTTTTAAATATGTTAAAGGAAATGGATGAAAATAAAGTTCATGTATCAAATGAAGAGATTAATGAAAAGATTGGTTGACATTCTATATGGTCAAGATTCAGGAGTTATTCTTGGAAAGATTGTTTCAACCTCATCATCTGAATCTTCTCAGTCATCAGCGGTGACTGATGAGTTTCCTATTTCATCAGTGGAATCTTTTGATTTTGAAGGTGGTTAATGGATTTGAAGAAAGATCATGTTGGTGATGGCAGGTCTATGCTTGTTGATGATATATCCAAGACCACCTCATCAATGAATGTTGATAAAGTTCCAAATGCGATGGAGATTATCATGCCCGGGTGATTCTTTCTGATAATCTTTATAAATCTTATGATTCTGTGCCAACGTCACATGAGGTATCTTTTAAACCATCTAAATTGTTTATTTTTGAAACTTGTGCTACAAATTCTTCACAAATTGATTATTCTTAGTGTGGTGAATACAAGTCTAAACTTGAAATCAATTCGTCACCACAAGGAGCAATTAGTATTTGATTTAACATATATTCGTGACAACTACCGACAAGCACTTGAAAATAAGATCGAGCATTGTCGATTAGCAATCATGACTTGAAAGCTGAGTTGTCATGTAAATTACTTCAATAAGGATTTCTTTGTTTGAAATCACTTCAGTAAGGATTTTTTTGTTTGAAAAGCCAAATGTTAGCAAACTAAGGAACCTCCTTGCTATAAAAAGAGTCCTAAGTTTGCTTACGGTCTAAAATCAGATGTTGTTACATCTAAAATCAACCAGGATAGTCTTAAAACAAAAAAACAAAAATTTCAAAATTCAAAATCTAAAAATACGAGCTCAAATGTCAAATCAAATTCAAATTCAAATATCAAACCTAAATTTGTTGAGGTTGTTGATTTGAAAGATTGTGATGTTAAACGATTTGAGGATTTGAAATTTTTTGTGAAAAGATCCAAATCAACGTTATATCATTGGATGATTAGGAAAAAGGACTCAAATGTCAAATCCAAACAAGATTTTGTTGAGAAAGAGTCTGAAAGTTCGGATAACATTGTCATATCTGTAAAATCCGAAACTTCAGGAAATTCTAATGTTTTAAGTGTTAATTTTGAGTGTTAAGATAGCAAGCATTCTGTTGTAACAAATTTGTCTGAAACTCCTGAAAATGTTGAGAATTTTGAAAATGTCATAAGGTCCAAGACTAAGTGGGCTTGGATTTCTCTATTTTCTTAAACTGTGTGTACAAGGGCTCCCAAAATTCATAGCGTTTATCATTGGAGCATGGTTGTGCTAAACATTGTCAAATCAATGGAGGGCGGGTCAAACACGGGAAATCTGGAAAGATGGAGCTCGTTACGGTTTGCTTTTCATGTCCATTTTGTATTGCTTAACCGTCTATTCTTGTTAATGAGGCTGCCATTGTGATTAACTAAAAGTGATCTAAAAATATATGTAGACCACATCAAAAAGTCAATTTGTTTTTGGTAATGTTTTTGATTTTAGGGGTGGTAAAAATTTTTGAGAAAATTCAAAAACATTTAAGAGATTTTTGAAAATTAAAAAAAAATTCTAAAATGAGTTTTTGAAGCAAAAATGGAAGATGATAGTACATTGACCATCTGGTCCCATGTCCGGTAAAAAGTAAGCAAAAAGGCTGAGTGCTTAATTGTATTAGTGCATTGATAGGCCTTTAAACAAACAAGTATGAAGAAGTATGTGATATAAACCTAAATACAGCCGAATCTAGTGGATTAACATCTTAAAGCTTAGTTAATTTCTGCTTTAAGAAACAAAAAAAGTTTACAGATTGCTGTGTGTGCATTTGTTCATTTTGCAAAGAAATTCAGCTTATTTTTCTTTTTATTTTTCAAAGAAATTCGTCTTGAATTTTTCTTTATTTTTATGCAAATCTTGGATCCTCTCCTGCGTAATAAGACTATCCGACCTGAGGATTAAGATTTGGATATTCTGCTTTATTTTCTTGGTGTTTCGTATAAAGCTTTGGACTTTCTCAGCGTGATAATATGGTATTATCCGACCTGATTGTTAAATCCTTATACAACTTCAACTTATTTTATCTTTTTGTTTTGTTAAAATGGAACCTTATCTGCGTGTAGTAATACCGATCTTAAGGGAAATTTTAACGTTGTGAGTTGTTTTGCTTTGTTATTTTGCATGAGTACAGCTAATCGATCTTCAAAAACTTGTGAGAAACTATACATGTGAAAACTCACTGTATAAGATATACAAATTATGTCTGAGAGGTGGGGTCCATAGAAGATTCTTGCTTAAGTGTACCAAATTAAATCATATCACAGAAATTTCAGAATCACTTGTTGGAAGGTTTAGGCGGACGACAATACCATTGACTGACTTAACACTAGTCATAATAAATCTGAAAAAAAAATTGTGACAGAAGGGCAATTTGGTCAATATAATTCCCTGATCAAACTCACAAAAATATGTAATTGTTTACATGTTTGTAAATAGATTTGAAGTTCATTTGTTTACTGCCTTTATTGCTTTTCATTAAAACCAAAAAGATTTTATTTTTCCGTTTTTATTTTTGACTGTTTATGTTGGAATACAAAATTTTATAAAATCAATTGGAAACATACTTAAATGTCAGTATTTTTCAAGATCATTAATATGGACTTGATAAACAACTTTTGTTGATATTTGTGGTGATAAATTGTCAAACGGTTGAAAAATATTTACAAGTATTTGAGTATGCTTATATTGTTAGTTAAGATTTTCAACTTACAATTATCATGAGTAACAGGTCCCATCAAGACATGAATACTGAGGTGGAGTCTGTTAGACTATCAAGAATTGAAGGGAGAATTATTGAAGATTTTGAAGATTCAGTTCTAGAAAGTGTCAAAGACCATACAAACAGACGATAACGTTTAAACAATTGTTTGAAGCTTGACGTCAAATGTTCTTTGCACTTAAGGAAAGAATTTAGAATTTGAAAGAGGTGTGACAAGCATACCAAGAGCTAAAATTTTAAAGAACTTAATTTGAATGGAAAGACTCGGCAATATCCGAGGGGGAGTCTGTTAGTGCATACATCTATTGCTTTCGTCTTTGTCAAATGAATGTGAGCAAAGGAGCTAAAATTTGGAGAATTTTGGAAGGAGTAAAAATGAAGATTTTATTATTTGGAGTGATAGAGAATTTGAATATGAGGATGTGGGCGAAAATGGCACGTAAAACGGAGCTATAACGAAGAAGTTATGCGCAAAACAGTTTTCTGTTTTTCTAGCACATAACTTATGCACCCGAAAACATATGTGCTGAAACATATGTGCCCGGAAACATATGCACTCCAACTTATGCACCCGGATACATACTTATGCGCCAGAAAGGCTCTAACCTCCCTATAAATAGTTATCTTGACATATTCATTCGTAACTTTTTGGTCCAGAACGTACATTTACTGATATCTGTCATATCTTCTTGTAAACCTTGATATATATGAGAAATAGAGAGAAGATAATGAGAAATCTTATTGTTTTTTTTATCACGTTTAGGGATTCTGCACCTTCACGTTGATTTTAGATATCGATCTACGTCTTGTTTACTACACGAACACGTTCCTACAAAAAAGTTAAAATCAAAGCCCCAAAAGGAATCCAAACCAGTGTTGTTTCAATAAACCAAATTTATCAAATCTACTAGTTCTGATGTATTTGAAAATTTTTCTTAGTATTCAAATCTTGATTTTTTCCGAAAGAAAAATCATGAGAAAATTCAAACCTCCGTATAAGGCCCCGAACCCCCGGGAACCCCACAGTTGGTAATCCTTGCAAACACTTGTAAAAATATTTAAACATAAAAATGATTCATTTCATTAAAATAAGCAATTCAGAGTATAATTCAGCGGAAAACATAAATAATAAAATAAGTTCACAAAACCAGGGAATTTGCCCAAAATCCACATAGTTATCTTTAAATAAAAAACTTTTTTTTTTAAAATAAGTGTTTAATAGTAAAACTTCAATTCCCGTATGCCCTTCACCGTTCAAGTAGCTTCGTGCACGTCCAAGCGATAAGGCATCCTCTTCCTAACCTGAAACTCACACTAACATGCACACAAAGTCAGCTTGAGCTGAGTGAGTTCAAGTTTTAAGTAAATAATATCAGTAAATGATAGTTATGATAGTCATACAAAAAGTTTTAAAAAGTAAAAGGGTGCATCCATCAAATCATCATTACCGAAAGCTAAACATCCTCATCCATACATATAAAATATGTATATGTAAACATCCTTTCAATTACATCTCTATATATATCACAGTATATATATAACATCCACGTATAACATCAGGGTCGAGCAAACGTACAACCCAAACACGTAACATCAGTGCATGAAAACACAAAGTAGGCATACACAACATCAGTAGTCGAAACGACTACAACATCGCCAGATATAGGCCAAGCAATAATGTATATACATATATATATATATATATATTTAACATCCCAAGGCCTACCATACGCTAGCAAGCCTATATAAATTCGTTTAAAAATTTCATCATGTAAGAAAACACTTAGGTGTGAATGCTAGCCCAAAAGTAAAAAGAGTAAAAAGGGCATTATGAACTCACCTGAAATCAATCGAACACTTGCACGAGCTAGGAAATTCCTAAGTGCACGGTCACAAGCAAGGGCTTGTAACTAGACCGTTAAGTTCAAGCCCAACACTTTGGCCCAAGGCCCAACAACTTGGCCCAAAGCCCAACACTTGGTCCAAGGCCCAACAACTTGGCCCGAGGCCTAACACTTGGCCCAAGGCCCAACGGTAATCAAATCGGGTCGAATGCGCGTGTAATAAACCTTAAAACCATTTGTTAGACGAATCAGCCCCAAATGGACCAAATTCCATTTTAAATATTTTCATTCATCAAGATTATGTCACCCGAGTTGATAGGGTTGACGGTTCCTTTTTACAACTCTTACTTTAACATTTAAACGAAAATTCGCGCACCGCCGACTCGATTAACGAAGCACTAACCACAACAGCCCCGAGAATCAAAAAAATAATTTTCCCACAGCCCTTAAACCCCCCTAGGGCTTTACAACTTGATTCGGTCGGTCACCCGATCAATTAACGCATCAAACTCAACAATTTGCAATTCTACACCCGATAAACCCTAGTTTTCGAACTAAAATCGATTGACCGACCTAAACACCTCCAATGACCACGAAATTTTAATATGATGTAAATGCCATACCTGGGGATCTTTCTACACCGGAAACTCTAATTTTTATCCACGGGAAGTGGGTCAATTACACCTTGTCCAAAAATCTGTCCAACAAAAAGTTTCGGCAAAATTGAGTATCAAAACGATTAGGGGTGAACAAAAAGAGTGTTGGGGTTTGTATTACATATCTTGAACTATTTCTAGGATCTTGGAATCGATCAAAAAGTCGAAGCAAGGACATGAATAAACTAGACTAAAAAGTTTCATAAGATCAATTGCATGATGTGTATGACAGGCTTAATAGATCGTATAAGTGCTGAAAAGATATAAACCTAAATGCCTGCCAAATCTAGTGGTGTTACATCTTAATTGATGCATAGTTAATATCTATATTAAGTACCAAAAAGTTTTAAAGATTGCTGTGTGTACATGCGTTATTTTTGGAAAGAAATTCAACCTAATTTTCATTTTATTGCAAAGAAATTCAACTTTCTTTATTTTTATTCAAATCTTCGAACCTCTCCTGTGCGATAAGACTATCCGACCTGAGGGTTAAGATTTGGATATCCTGCTTTATTTTCTTGGTGTTTCGTATAAAGCCTTGGACTTTCTACGCGCGATAATACGGGATTGTCCAAATTGATTGTTAAGGCCTCATACAACTTCAACTTATTTTTTATCCTTTTGTTTTGTTAACACAGAACCTTATCTGCGTTTAGTAATACCGATCTTAAGGGAAAATTAACTTTCTGCTTTATTTTCTATTTTTTATTTTTGCATGAGTCATAGCTAATCATTTCAAGAAAGAAAAAGTATGTACATGTGAAATTCACTGTATAAAAGATATAAAAAATTATATCTTATGGGTGGGATCCACATAAGATTCGTGCTTAATTGAATCTTAATACGTATCATAAAGTTATTGAAGGATCTGTATAAAGATTAAAGTGGACAATTGTCTCTGCAATCATCGTTGGATTATGTGCATAATAATGTCATAATTGAAGTGTAGTCTAGGACTTTACTAGTTAATATGATCCCATGTCATGATCTTTCTCACAAAAATATGTACTGCTTACATTTACTGCTTTAATTTCGTTTCGTTATTTTGAGAAAAATATAAAAATATTTTGTGTTTATCATAAAGTTTGTAAAAACCAAAAAGATTTTCTTTCCAATTTATTTTTGATCTTCTAACAAGTAATATAAGTTTTGAAATTTTTTGCCGAGCTACAAAAATGTTTTCATCATTACACATTCTTGTTCATACATTTTGCACTCAAATGCTAAATCAAGATAAAATTTACGGTTTATTGTTATGATAAGAGTGATGATTATTCAATCCTTGAATCTTCTCAAGATGGTGAATTTAAGGTATGGCAGAGTATTCGAGTTAAGGGAAGACTTAAGATGTTGATCGTGTGTCCAAGCTTGCTGCTGATAAAGATTGGAGATGTATAGCTAATGCCAAAGGGGAGTGTGTGAATGCATTGTCTACATGGCATTACTTGTTTAAAGGACACACATGCAGATTAACTGAAAACGGCTAAGACTAAAAGTTAACGAACTCCAGCAATTGTCAAGGGGGGAGTTTGGTATTATATGAAATGTGGCAAGCGCTGAGAGTTAATTCCAACTAGTCATTTGGTCTTGATATGTAGCTCATTCATTAAAACTATGCATGCAAGATGGAGTATGGATAGTGAATGAGTGTTTGGATATTCGTGTAACGAATGTGCATGGCATATGTAACGAATGGAAGGTCAACTAACGAATGTGAAGCAATCAAAACTAACGAATGAAACATGCATGGATGATGAATGAAGATCATGTCATAAGTAACGAATGTGCATGATGTCAAGTATGACGAATGAGGACTGATCATGTAACGAATGAGCTTAACACTATATATATGTCTCATTTTATTTCATTTGTAACCAATATTTTATAAGACACCGAATTGTACCAAAACTCTGCCAAAATTTCTAATGAACCTCAAAGCGTATTATTTACATCTTATGTACATGCTTGGTTGTTTTCGTTCATCGATTGGTACTGAAACACACCAAAATAAACATTGTGTGTTTTTGGTTTCATAGATTAAACTGGTAATAGAAAGTAATAAAGCTTTTATAAAAACAACTTGCCTTCTAAACCTGAGTATAAAAGATTAATTAGATGGCAAACTTTACTATCTGAGTAAAATTTTGACATAGAAATAATTAAATATGAGAAAAATGTCTTATCAGATTTTTTAACCAGAGAAGGAAGAAAGTGAAATAGCTCAAAAAATGGATAAGTATCTTGATGGCATGGATAGGCAGGTGGTGACTATAAAAGAAATTATAAAAGACATGAAAGAAATGTTGTGTTACTTTAATACTCTCCATGAAGAGGTCTTAGACCTTAAAGATTTAATCACAAGGAATTGTCTTCTTATAGATTCAAAGATAGTCTTTTATGTATTTGACAGCATGCTGCTAAAATTCCTTGTGAAAATCAAATTAAAGAGAAAATAGATTTATCTCCTATTTACAAGGATGTAAAAAGGGAAAAAAAGAGATATCCCTTCATCTTCAAAAGGAGTGCAAACGATAGACCTTACTTCTGATCAAGATGAGCCAAAGAAAACAGATTTCAATTTTAAACCACACTCTAAAAATTTTCTAATTTTGAAAATATTTTTCAAAAGATACCGTCTCAACAAAATCCTGTTGAGCAACAATGGTTTAAAATGAAAGAATTATATAATCTTGGAAATACAGATATAAGATATGTGGATTGTACTAGGGTTTACCCTAGAATCAATTACCTACAAGGTAACTCCCCTGAAGAGATAAGATACTGGTACAATTTTGGAGCAAAAAATATGATATATTTTACATTATCAAATTTTCCATAAATATCTTTTTTACCTAAATGGGTTAGATATGGAGTAAGAGATATTTATTTACGTAACTCTACTAGTACTCCAAACGATATTATGGTTTTAAAGCTATTTCTGCAATGCCTGATTTTTATAAAGATAATAATTACCCTGCATATCATTTAATCATAATATAAAAAGTTAATGTATTTCTTACTTACAATGTAGAAACAAAAAGATCAAAAACTTTTCAAAATTTTAATGAATATGATATTCATTACAGAAGAGCATTTGGTATAAAGATAGTTCTTTCCACCTTAGAAAATATTTTTAAAAAGAGAATTTAGAACTTATGGTGGGGCAAAAATGCATTCTTCTGTTGTGATAGCTTCTGCGAGAAAAACTCCCCCAGCAGCTAAAAAATACATAGAAGACAAATCAGGTTTTTGGATACAGGTATTATAGCTTCAAGCCCTCAGGCTCAACACAGACTTTGCTTTGAAAGAAAGCATCAAATGAATACATGCCCAGCTTGTTCTAAACAAAAAGATAGCATGAGTACTGATTCTCCAAAAGAGAGTAAAGCATCATCTGAGGATTAAGTTATTATTAATCTTATACTAAGATTTTATAAATCATACGATTTAATCAACAATGGATGAGATCACATGAGATACGTACATCCAAATGTTAGAGTTCCCATAAATCCAAAAGTTAGAGTTCCTATACCTGCAAAAATAAAGTGTGAAGGTGACAAGCAAAAGGAAGTAAAAGCCAAGAAAGGTTCAAGTTTCCATGAGAAGTCTTAACAACAAGTTTTAACGTTCTGACAATGGAAAATTTCAAAGAAAATAATTACACATGGAAACAAGATAGAAAAGACAAAGAAGTAAGGCCTATCCAAAGGAGAAAGGTTTCTATAAAAGGCAGGAAAGAAGAAAGAAGAGGGGCATCGGGCCTTCAACAAAATTTCAAAACGAGTGTTTAGAATCCCATATATTAAAAATAAAGTGTGTTGTATTTCATTATTTACTTTCCTTTTACATCTCCATTGTAATATACCCACCATGAAATAAGACTTTCCATTTTCTTATAATACCTTTGAGTGTTCCTTTTATTTAGAAGTATTTTTCTTTTAAAAAGGATAATCCTCCAACTACAAACTGTTTCTTTTCACTATACACCGGAAGTAGGAAACAAACCTGGTTGAGCTGAATATTGCTGAAGGAGCAAGAGAGGAGTTACCTAAAGCTATTTAGGTTTGGTCTGGAATAACCTAGTAAAAAGTCTCCTGGTGTAACCGGCAGTATCTTGGTCAAAAAGGCAAAAAGGTACGGAAGCATGTTGGACCCTTGTTCTTTTTAATTTTGAAATATTTCTATATATTTGAAACTCTTAGGTGTTATAAGGTATTTAAATATCTTAATCAATTTTAATCAAAGACTTAAAATATACTTGTTTTATCATTTTAAATTATACTTAATATTATATGAAAATAATCCTTATGTGTTTAATTTTGTGTACTGTTTGCTTAAATAAAATTGTTATAATATGTGGTTTATAAAATTAATAAGTTACTTAAATTTAGATATAATCTTAAATTTTATGAATAAGTGCTTACTTGAATTGATTATCTTAAATCGTTCGTATTTTTCCGCGGGTACCTTCGAAATTGGATCGAGTTCATCGATTCTTATGGTGAAAAACAGAAAATTTGACTACTCAGAAGCTGAAAAGAAAAGAAGAGATAAAAGATTGAAAGACGTCAGATTGTCAGAATATTCTTCATGTAACCAAATCGAACAAGCAAACCAAGAAGAAATATGAGAGAAATTATAAGCATGAGAAGGGAGATGTAAGTTCCCAATGGAGAGGTGCAAAGAAACAGAAGAGTTGCTGATATCAGATATGACATGAATAATGACAGATTTTCTTTAAGAAATTCTGATGATATTTTTTTGGGAGTGATTGAACATGATTCTGAGCTGGAGTTCCTACATGTCAATGATCTAATGGACATCATGGAATGGGAGATTCCTTTTAATTCACCTGGACCATGTAGAATTGAGCATGTTCCAGCAAAGGGCTACTGCTGTAAGGAACAGGAAGATAAATCAGGCTAAAAGACAAAATCAAAGGTAAGACTGCAGGTGATCATGCTTGAAAGGCTATTGATTGTATTACTTGTAATTTTGCTTTCCTTTGTAATTTATGCTTTCCTGAAATTTGATGTGTAATGCCCTTGAGGCAAAATTCCCTATTGTAATTTTTGCTTTGAAGTAATGTAATTTACTTGCATTTTGAAAATTTAATGTATATTTAAACAAAGTGTAAATAACCCAAGTATATTTTGGTGCATCTGAGCTTGTTCCAATCTAGGGGAGATTGTTGGGTCAAAATATTGACAAGGAAGATTGGAATCTTCTCAACCTCCTTAGAAATGGCTATGAAACTCGAGCAAGCTTAGGATCTCTGAGCATGGCTCTTACTTGCTCGAGCATGATATCTTACTCGTGTAAGGTTATCTTATGGAATTCTTCTAAGTTTTTATAGCTTCGGTCAAGCTACACTTCATCGAGCAAGGATGTTCTTCATCAAGCACAGTTTGTATTCAAGCAAACACTTGATCTATCCAAGCTTAAACCAATACAACAAGTGTTTTGGTGGGTCAAGAAAGGTTATAATAAGAATGATCTCATGCATGCTTATGAGGAGTAAAGTAAAAATTCCAAACTAAAACTCCGAGCTCAATCTCGAGAAAAGCTTCAGTACCCGAGTATACTGGTTTTATTCTTAATAAACCTTAGTGAAGATTGAAGAGATCAAGGAAGAATATGTTTTCTCGTAGGATTTGTCTGAGCAAAGTTGGGACTGATCATGAACAATGAAGTCTGCTGGAGTAGAATATTTTCTTTGGAAAATATTCTTAGTAAGTCTGTTCAAAGAAATTCGAGCACACTCAAGGGTTACCAGGTCTGCACAACAAAGACAAAGCAAACTCGAAGACCAGATTTGACACTTATGTTTATTTTGAATGTATTTTGTAATGATGAAGGGTTTTCTAGATGGAATGTTGGTCCATTATAAAAGGAGTACTAGGATACATCAATCCAGATGGTCCCTTGCACAAATTACTAGCGAAAGCAGAATATTCTTGTTTTCTAGGGTTCTGCACCAGACATTCCAAACAGAAAACCCTCAAGTTTCCTCTATACATTTAATGATCAATTAATATATGATAGAATCTTTTGAATTAATTGTTGTGCGTCTGTTAATCGTTATCATGCTAATATTAGCAACATCTTGATCTTAGCTGATTCCGATGGCTATTATCAGTGGGTCTTTACATTTCGGATTTCGTGTTTGTTCTTGTAGACTGTTTTGTGTCACGAAATCCGGTCCTAACAGAGTAGTCTTCGGTGACCACCAAATAATACAAATCTCCTCCAATACTCGCTCGTTTAACTAGACAAAAGAAACCCATGTGAAGACGTTCTAGTGGGGTATTAATTTTGTTGATCTGTTTCAATGGATAAGATTTCTTCGTTTGTTTGCCTTTCTTGCACGAGACACAATGATTGGACATATGAAAATGCTTCAATGACACACCATCCACCAAATCTAAGTGATTCATCTTTCTAATATGGATGTGACCCGTCCTCTGGTACCATAGAATCTTTTCTTTCCCAGTTGCTTTTGATAAAAAAAACTTATAGTTGTTGAAAAATATGTTGCAGTGGATGCCATGTCGAGTACATAAATATCATTTGATCGAGGTGATCGCATGATAATCATCTCCTCAGGAAATACAAACCCAGGCTTTTAAGATCAAACATTGTTTGTTAGTAAACAAAGTCGTATACTTTTTGCTACAAATATGTGAAATGCCCAATAGATTATGATAAACTTTGTCACTACAATTCACTTTCTCGAATGTAATCTTTCCATTTAACACATTACCCTCCTTGGTTATTAGTCCACCATGATTGCCCGCAAAGGCAGCATACCCCTTGAATATCTTTAACATTGTTAAGGAGATTAACATTGCCAATAATATCATGAGGACATCCACTATCTACAATCCACTTGTCACCTGAGATAGTCTTGGATGAACTCTACACACACAAGTAGATGATTAGTTTTAAGAGGTAACGCAATCCTCAGTCTTGGGTTAAACCTTATTTTCCTTTTGAGATAAAACTACTTTAGGCTTCCATGTTGGCAACTCCCTAGCAGGAACCCTATCATATTTAACCTTCTTCTTCAATGCATGCTGATGCAACTTCTAGAATTGACTAAAAGTCAAAGTTGCCTCTGACCTTTTCGTCAATTTAGTTTCAACAAAAGTTACATGACACTTGACATTTTCCTTCAACTCATTGTTAACTGCCATAACTTTCTTAGGGTTAACCTTATCAACAACTTTCTTTAACCCATCGACTTTGTCTTCTGTAGGTTGCCTTTTCAAAATGCTTTTAACCACAAGAGCCTTGTCTTTGGTTAAAGGCTTTTCAATCTTTCTGACCCTAGACTCACAGAATTTGGCAATATGACCTCGTTCACCACAAGAAAAACAAGTTCTCTTATACACAAACATTTGTGGTGATTTTGATCTACCATATGAATCTTCAAGTTGAAAAGTTGCAACCTTCATTTAAGACTGAACCAACTTATCCTCTTGTTTATGTTTATAAAAATCCAGAACACTCAAAGAAACTCTTAAGTATATCTGACCCAGATGATTTTATAAACTGGATAGATTTATGTAAAGTTAATTGAGGTTTCTTTTTGGTTTTGGCTTAACATTCTTAATTTCCCCACAAGAAATTTCAGTCTCACCCATAAATGGTTTTCCATAGTCAAAAACCCTTTCCACAAATTCAGGTTTTACCGAACTAAAAGGGACCACATTGTCAGAAAAAAGCTGATTAACCCTATTTAGGGGGTGTTTGGGTGAGCTTTTAAAACTTTCTTATTTGCTTGTTTGCTTGTTAAAAGCAAAATGTGTTTGGCAAAGCTCCTCCAAAAGCTTCAAATTGAGCTTTTCAAAAGTTGCTTTTTCTTTTCAAAAAGCAAATAAGCAAAAAAGCAATTTAAAAGCTTAGCCAAACACCCCCTTAGTTTGTAAACCCTCTAGTTCTTCTTCTCATCAACTGGATTAACATGCTTTCTCAAATCTTTATCTGAGACCATCCTCTTCTCAGATGAAATAGATGCAACAAAAGATGTTGTATTACCAGATTTAGATTTCACAATCTATTGTGGTTCAAAAAGAATATGATTTTCAAGTGGGATATTGTTATCTCTGTGAATCACACATGGTTCATGCACGTCTTCAATAACAACACCTTCATTAGTTTGAGTAAACACTAGATTCCTCTTAAGGTGGGATTTTGGAGTTAAGACTTTGTCATTTTTCTCAACACATTTCTTTGTATCAAGATTCTCCTCATGGATTGATTTCACCTTACTAGCAGATGCAGGAGGATCTGCTACCAATGGATAATTAATATCCACTACTTTTAGACTCTCAGTATTTGGTATTTTGGTATATTCATGACCAAATGGAGGAGGAATTTAACAAATCCTAAACCATTTTTACTACCTTTTTGACGATTTCCTTTAACTTCAATGATTTGGTCTTGTAAAAATGATGAATTTTTAAATTTTCTCAATTGTTTCAACTCCAATATCTCACTTTCAAGCTCATGAATCTTGGTTTTATTTTTGAGTAATTCCTCAAAATGAAGTCTTACCACTTCTTACTTATTAGAGACCTCTATTTTTAATTCATTATTACTTTCGATTAAAGCAACAAGTTTATTTTTATAATCATTCTCACTTTCAAGAATTATCCAATAGTTATCTCTAATCATATCAAGATCGATAATCAAAGTTTCATTGTGATGACGAATCTTTTCAAGTTTTGAATCAGATTCATCACAATGAGAACACACAGAAATATGAGAAACATCATAAAAATTACTTTATGAAGAAGTTGAACTCATAGAATTAGAAGAGGTAATATAAGATTTAGAACTAACCTCTTCAATCTTGGCCATACATGAAAATATGTCCTTCTATTCCTCACATGACACTTCTGAATTTGATTCAAATTCCTCAGTTTCAACAAGCTTATTCTTCATGTCATCAATCACATTTCCATCTACTTTAGTAATCACAGCCATATTAACTTGTTGTGGCTCACTCGATGAATCACCCAACAATCTTCTAGACCAATCTATACCTTATTGTACCACCATGGCATTGGACTCACTTTGCTTTGGTTTTTCTAAGGGTTTCTTAGGCATCTCCTTCGACTCATTGTTGTCATACCTCTTTGTTGAGTTTCTATCTTGAGTCGCAGAGTTTGGAGAATACTTTTTCCTTGGTTTATCACATTCTTTAGCAAAATGTCCAAACTCACCACAGTTGTAACATTCACTTTCAACTTGTCAAAACCAATTCTCTTGCTTATGGGTAGCAAGTCATTTCCATTCCAGTTAGCAGTGCCGAGCAGCTAAGTTGGTATGGAAGAACTGCAGAGCGGGAAATACTTCTCCCGAGACTCTTTCATAGAATTCCAACAATTTTTCCCGCTCCTCAAAAGCCCACAGGAACGGAGTTGATGCTCCCACATCCATAGCATAAGTAGTTAAAGCAAGTGAATGATTTGAAATTCGAGTTATTTCATAGAATAACACTCGTATATATTGAGCTCGTAATGGTACCTCGCAATTCAAAAGTCTCTCTACGGCTGAAGAATGAGCGTGTTCTTGGGCCATCCATTACTTCAGTCTTTCCATATCCCTCTCCTTTGTTCTCGGTTACTCATCAAATGGCAGTCAGTTCATATCTTTAATTTATGTTTTCTCAACAATCATTGCCATATTCCATCTCAAGTCCGTCAATTCCGGATCATTTGGGTTGATTTGATAATAATCCTCATCAGTTAAGTCACTTGATGATTCATGAGATGTTCATGATCTGATTCAATTGTAGGATCTAGTCTTTGATATAATCAATTATGAACGATTAAGGCACGGTGTGTTTGTAAGTGTGTGTTTTGAGTGGTTAATCAGACAGAGTAACAAGGCACAAGTTAACATCAGGATTCTTAATTAGAAAAAGTTTATAGACTATATATAGGGACAAACTCATTTTCTAAACATGTCTTAGTGAATGAGTCACATTCGCTAGACATTCCCTAGAGAATGGACTTATACTTTAACCATCTCATACACTAACATCCCCTAGCGTTTGAAGAAACAAAACTGGTTCAGTCGCCAACATTCTTTAGCGAATGACCTTTACATAATTAACAAAACTAGTCCATATACATGTAATATATAGCAAATACTGAACAAAGAGCAAGACAACAAATGATGTAATAACAGAAACTTTAGCCATGTCACTAAGAGATGTGTAAATCAATGAAATCTAAAATTTGTAGAGCAATCTCTACCGATAGAAGATTTTCGAATAAAGAAACTTGAAAGGTGGAGTTAGAATCAGAAATGAGAAAGAAGTACCCACATCTGGTTTAACGAATCTCGAGGATGAGATCCATTCCAAGGTGGGGAGGATGTAACATCCAGAATTTTTTTTACCAATTTTGTCAACCTTAAAAAGTTTAAGAACCCAAAAGTATTTCCAAAATATCTACTTTAGAATTGGAAATAAAAAAGTGGGTTTGCCCCACATTGAAAAAAGAAGAAAGTGCAGTTATCTAACACGGATACAAAAAGGAAGTAAACTTGTCCCACTTCGATAAAAATACAAAGTTCTGAGCTTTCTAAGAAGGAAGGCTCATAATACAATATTCTTATATGACAAGACACACTCAGTGGTCTTAGCAAGGGTGTGAAGCACCCGACGCGCATGCACACGGGCTCGGGCAAAGAGCGATGAGTGCATGTGGCGCTTTGATGGCGCACTTCGCACACTCGCATCACCACGAGCCACTTCGGAGCCGCCTTTGTATTATTCTGAATAGGGACCAAAAGGAAAATTTTTATATACGCGATGGAAACATCACAAAGTGCTATATTTGGGCAGTGTCGCACTACGCGAAGGCCTTACCTTTCGGCCACTGCGCTACGCGACTAGCTACCAAGGCAACGTGACACGTGTTGAGCCACGTTTCAACACGTGGCATGCGTGGCAGGCCGTGTATCAACACATGGCATCACCCGAATAATCTGAGTCATTGCACTATGCCATGGCTTGCCTTTTTAGCCATAGCCTCGAGAGGCTTTTGACGAGCCGAGCCCCATAGTTCTGACGATTTAAGCACTAGTACGTGATATAGAGTCGATGTATTTTCAATCTTAGGTGTTTAACTCCAAGTTCCCGTGTAAGGTAGGGGTTCTGCTTAAGTTATTATTTATTGGCTTAGACCCTAGTCAGGATGAGCTACAACTATTTGGTTTCACCATCGATTGTAGGGCACGAATGAAACCCACGATCCCAGCAGCCTACTTCGGCAACTGTATTGGTTGGTGTGGCGCTTTTGAAAATACCGCAAAGTTAACTGGAAAAGAAGGGTTCGTGAACGCTGCAAAATTGCTTGGAGAAAGTCTACATGAGACTTTGACCGATAAGGATGGAATCATGAAAGATATAGCGTCATTCGACGACTTTTTTACCAATGGGATTCCAACAACAATCATTGGAGTTGCTGGAACACCAAAGCTCAAATTTTATGACATGGATTTTGGGTGGGGAAAGCCCATAAAGATTGAAACAATTTCTATTGATTATAGTGAATCGATATCCATGAATGCTTGCAAAGAAAAGCGTGAAGACATCGAGATTGGCGTCTCCCTTCCCGCTACTGACATGGGATCTTTTGTCCATATCTTTGAGGAGGGGTTAAATGCATACATCTAAAATTAATGCATCATGCGTTATATTATACTAATATTTTTGTTATATTAATATATGCTGTCTACATTTTCGGTGAATAAAAATACTAAAAAGGCTATTTCCAGAGTTTTAAATTAAAGCTTCGCGTTCATGATAATTAACTAATTATTGCTTTATAGCCGTCCTATTTGATTGTGTATACTGTATACATTGATTTACTCATTTTGGGTGGTGTTTTTTATTTTTGAAATAGATCTTCACAAGGTCTTCTTTCTGTCAGAAATTGTCATTTGCAAATTGTTTATTTTCTTGAAAATTATCTATTAAAAAACGTCTACATAACCTCTTCTAATACAGACTTAGCTTATCCACTTATGAGTTATAATTTATTCTAAGGTCTGTAGAGGGTTAAAACACCATACACACCCAACCAAAACTCACTATTCACCATCACCACCACCACCACCCACCGTTGGTGTGACATTTGAGCCAAAACAAGGTACACCTCAGTGCGTATTTATCGATTAAGCAAATAAACGCTTATTGCGTAACAAACGAACGGTTAACCGAACGGGTCGGGTTATAACCCAGAAATCCCGGGGGGCCATCTATAAGTGATATACGATCTATACAAGCTAAAATATTAGTAATATGGCCTTAGTTCGATAACAACAAGTTAAACAAAAACACTCTCGTTTAACTACCCGCTATAGATTTAAACGCGAAAGATAGTTGCAAACCAAGCATTGTATCATCCGTTAAGTCGAAAAAGACTTACCAAACACTAATTTGAAATGTTTTAAGCGATCCGTTAAAATATTTTTGAGTTTTACAAACATATAGTATGTTTTTATAATTTTACACAAAACTAGCCGAAAAAACACTCGTTTTCGCGCTGTTTAACGCACCCGATAAGTTTTTCACGGCAAAAACCGAACCCGAACTAAATTTGGACTGGGCTTTTCGTATTTCGGCTTGAAAAGTCAGAATATTGGGCCAAAACAGCCCAAAGGGAGCCCATAAGCAATCCCGATCGGCCAGCCCACCCCACCCCCATTTTTTTTATAAAACTTGTTATGTAAGCTTGTTTATTCATTTCATTTGATAAAAACTGAAGTCCAAGCAGCTGCAAGTCAGTTTTTCCAGAAACTCTCCAAAACCCTAAGGTAACAACTTAAATAAGCTACTTTTACACTTGTTTAACATTGATTAATACCAAATAAACATAGTTTGATTGCCAAAAATCATTCCTAACCGTGTAAAAATGCTAAAAATGGTCCATAAACATGTTTTGATCATACACATGGTAAGAAACCTGGTTTGATAGTTTTTTGGCCATAAACACGGATTAAAGGGTTGAAACGGCATTTTTACGGTTCAAAAGTTCGTTTTTATACCCTAGCCGAAACCCTAAGTTAAAGGGCTGTTCTATTGATGAAACTTTCTTGGTTTGTGATATAGGACTTGTATCTAGCCTACATAGGAGCACAAGAGCTTGAAAAGTTTATTAGAAAGGCGGAAACGAACCAAAACCGCTAAGGTAATGCCGAAACACTCGCTTACGGGCTGTTTAGGTTAAGGTTGTGATGTACATATTATTAGGACTTGAAATTTTTCAGGGACATTAGGGACCATTTCATTGAGTTCCTGTTCAAATTTGGTAAATTTTCGACCATCTGAGAATATTTGGCAAATTTATTACCGAATTGGGACGTTTATTTGGGAAAAATAGCTAAAATACTTCAAAAATTATGAAATTTTTCTGGGAACTCAGATTTGATATATTTTGATAACATATGAATTTTGGGATCATTTGGAGAAGTCTAAAGGTGTTTTGTGTATATGCGTTCGAGTGAATTTTTATAGCCAAATTTGGGCTGAAAAGAATATTTCACGAGCTTTTTACATTATGGAAGTGATATAGGTTGTTTTGGGACATCATTTTAGTATTCAGAAATTTTTTTGGAATTTTTGGAAATTGTTTGGGATAAACGGACGATTTTCAGGCAAAATATAGCTGATAAAATGAATTTTTATAAATTAATAAATCATTAAATAATTCCAGAAATATTTTTATAAAAATCTACATATTTTAATTGATAAGTGGATAAATTTTCATAATTTAATGATTAACGGTTAATTAATTATGCTTATTTGAATATTAAACAAATTTAGTTTTTGTAAAAACCGGCAAGTTCGCGATTAACGAATCTGTGGGAATATCAAAACACCAAGAGTGATCAAAAATCATATTTTTGGACTAATTAAGTAAAAACGAACTTTTCTATGAGAAACCTGGACAATCCGGGTGGATTGTGCGCGTTTCTTCTTAAATCAAACTAAATAAACAGAAACGGGCCCCGTGGCTAATCCGGGATCCCAGTATGTGATCCTTCTTTATAACTTAATCATTTTATTAACCAATACATTTACCCAAAGCCATAACTGTTTTCTGAACGCGTAAACAAACAACTTGGCCCAGTTGGGAAAACTGGAATCTGAGCCAAGTTCGGTTTTAAGTATCAGACATTGAACAACATCACAACCTAAGCCTATTGCCACTTTTCTGGGCGTTCCAGCTATACCCAGATTAGTTATACTGCCCAGTTTAGTATTGAGATTATAATAATATTAAAATATTAATATTATTATAATATTGATTATTGGAAACCGTGGTTTCAAGTTACACAAACCTCGAACCGACGTGCTACTGATTATCTACTAAACAGTGAGTTTCATGACCCCATTTATAAACTGTTTTACGAACTTTTGGGGTGAAAAGCATGTTTGATTACATATACATACCTGAAACATGTATTGATGTGAATTATCTAAGTGCTAACACACGAAAGTCCCCACGATCACAGTGATTAACTTCGAGCCGGTGGCTTGTGAATAGTAGTATTGGTTTGACAAACCCAAACGGAATCGGCCTGGTTGCCGTGTCACATAGTGCCGTTTGCACATGACCATATTTATACAAACAGTCTATGTAGTATTAAACATAGCTATCGGGACATGTTGTGGGCGGAAGGGGAGCCACAATGGTTGATTGAGCGTGGGAAATGGATGCACGCAACACATACAGTCAAGGCTTCACTGTAGCTTAGCATAATTACATCATTTACATACATACATATTTATATCATGATTGCAAGTATTAACTTGTGAATGTTCATAACTGTTTTCCTGAAACTCGTGAAACTCACCAACTCTAGTAGTTGACCCCGTTTTAAACTGCTTTTCAGGTATACCTAAATTGGAATGATTTGGTGATCTGTTACTTGCCCAAGGTGTGTGGTCGATGCTATGTGAATAGAAGCAAGGGTGTTAGTAGTAAAATGTATAGTTAACGAACTAGTTTTGTTTGTATCGCCTAAACTGTAAAACAATGATAGAACGATGAATTATAATATATTGTAAATTAGTTTGTGATGTTTCTTTATAAACAATGTGTTGATACCAGAGGTGTCTGCTATATTCCCGTTTTACTCTTCCTCATTGTGCTAGTCGGGGTGTGACAGAAGTTGGTATCAGAGCCATTGGTTATAAAGGATTAGGTTATCCCTTAGGGTACCTAAAATATAACCGTAGGCTCGATTAACTCTGGGAGAATAATTAAATAATAAATTAATACTATATACTGATGGATGCCAGGATGAACTTGTTGGGCAAGTGAGTTATTGTGGTCCGGAACATAATAACAGACTTGCTTGTACGAGAGAATTCGGGGAAAAGTCACGGAACGTGTGGTTAGGTAAAAATGGCAAAATATGTGTATAAAAGGTGATGTGTAAGTATATATATATATATATATATATATATATATATATATATATATATATATATATATATATATATATATATATATGTAACACTCATACGTGCTTATTTGGAACAAGGTGTATGAATACGTGTATGTACGATACTGTTGATGACGGTAATTTTTATTATGAATATTATATTCATTTATATTCAGTATTAATTTTAATAATAATTAAAATTAAAATCTTAATAAAACTAATATTATATTCTAATATAATTAATATTAAATTTGGTTTAATTAATTAATTTTCTCGACAATAGTTAGCGCTAGCAATAGTTATTATTCTTATAACTAACCTTTGTGCAGAGTCATGTCAAGAAATAACGATTACGTACCGGAAGAAGAACCGGTAATCTCGGCTGAGGAGGAGGATCCAGAGGAGGAATCAGAGAGGATCCAGAGGAGGAATTAGAGGAGGATCCAGAAGAGGAGGACCCAGAAGAGGAACCGGAGGAGGAGGAGGAAGAGGTGGAAGAAGAAGTTATTTGTAGAGAGCTACCCAGAAATGTGCCTGATCTGTCCGGCTACAGATGCGATAGTTATCCACCCAGGTCACCACGCAGAGATCAAAACGAAGTTAACAGTCAGTACCATTCACCTGCTAGAGTAGCCAGATCACCCACTCCACCTATTCACCTGTCGCGGACGACTTCAGTTACTGCACGAGTCTGACAGATTGCTCGTATTCGGGTAACCCCAATTGACCCTACCTCGATTCCATTTAGATCTACCCACTACCGGGGAGGACCTTCACGTCCTAGGGCGGATACTTCATCTTCCCGTTCGTTGAGTATTCCTACTCCTCGCCCTGACCTTCCAAACGTAGGAAACAACTCTTGGATGGCTGTCATGACTGACCGTGTGATAGACCACTCGATAGCCATAGCTAACATTAACCAGGAGAGGAGGGACGTGACCCAGTGCTTATCGACGTTACAGCAGATAGTACTGAACTTGCAGCAGTCAGATGCCTACCACCGTTGGTGTTTGGATAGGGTGACAGTTAGACTGAGGAACTGCTACTGGATGATCACGGTGTTGTTGTTTTTATGTTTGTGGTTAGTTTATCGTTTGTACGGATAGATGCAGGCTGTTACAGATATGTGTACGTGATCTTTTGACACTCCATGTATGTATATAGCAGTATGTTATGTTAACATGGGGCACAATTTTGTACATTACTACAAGCACTGACCCTTACAGGGTTAAGTCTAACAGTCACTTAGTGACAACTTTTGATATATACATGCAAGTACTGGCCTTTATCAGGCTAAGTCTATGTACCTCTTATTATCAATGTACAGAACACTTTGTGAAATGTCGGTATGTTATCTGGTTTACCTGTACAACATTTATTGTGATTATTATTACACAGTGCTGTAGACTGGAATTAGTATTAATTGGCTTATATGTGTTTATCATTATAGAATGGCCCCAAAGAAAGCAACCCCCATGACTGAGGCAGAAATAGCCGAGATGATTGCTCGGCAAAAGCAGGCAGTAATTCCACTTATTGTAACACAGGTGACTGCCGGTGTAAACGCAAATATGTAAACAAACCAACAACCGATTAATAATGCTCCTCCAACCAACAATGAAACAGTTATAAATAACAATCCCCCACCTAATACAAACGCCCATCCCAATGCAAATAATCCCCCACCTGATGCAAATAATGTCAACAACAATAATCCTCCACCGAACCCAAACAATAACAATAACAACCCTAATCCCCCTCGAAGGGAATATTCGATTAAAAACTTTATGGCCTGTAAACCGATCGAATTCAAAGGTATCGAAAGGCCAAACGGGCTGATTAAATGGATCGAAAAGACTGAATCTGTCCTCAATATCAGCAATTGTCCACCCGAAAACATTGTCAAGTATGTTGCTTCTACTTTTACGAATCATGCTTTGATGTGGTGGAATACTACAGTTCAGATAAAAGGGCAAGATACAATTAACCGCATGACATGGGCTGAACTCAAAACATTGATGCTAGAACATTTTTGCCCAAAGAATGAAATACAAAGGTTAGAACACGAACTTTGGAGTCTGGAAATGAAAGGAGCGGATCATTTGGGATACACGAACAGCTTCAATGAATTGGCCCGCTTAGTACCATGGTTAGTAACTCCTGAAGACAAACGAATTGAACGTTATGTTTGGGGTTTAGCCCCAGAAGTGAGGAGTCTGGTAAACTCCGTGGGTCACACATCGTTCGAGAATGCCGTGACTCAAGCCGGCATTGTGACTTTTGACTTGGTAAGAAGCGGAGTGTTGAGAATGGCTGGAGAATCAGTGGGCATGAAACGAACCGACTACAGGACGAGAGCACAAGGAGGACAATCAAACAAACGTGCACGTCCGACAATAAGAAATTATACTACAACTGGTTCAAATACGAAACAAGACAGGTATAAGGGACCCTTGCCCAAGTGCGATAAATGTAATTACCATCATGTGGGAGAATGCAGACTACCGATATGTCAGAAATGTGGAAGAACTGGGCATTATGCCCCTAATTGCAGAGCATCATATGAATCACCTACTAATCTTCTAGACCAATCTATACCTTCTTATACCATCATGGCATTGGACTCACTTTGCTTTGGTTTTTCCAAGGGTTTCTTAGGCATACTCATTGTTGTTATACCTCTTTGTTTAGTTTCTATCTTGATTCGCAGAGTTTGGAGAACACTCTTTCCTTGGTTTATCACATTCTTTAGCAAAATGTCCAAACTCACCATAGTTGAACGTTTCACTTTCAACTTGTCAAAACCAATCCTATTGCTCATGTTTAGCAAGTCATTTCCATTCTGGTTCTTTCCATAAACTTTTTTTTTCTCAATAATCATTGCCATATTCCATTTCAAGTCCATCAATTTCAGATCATCTGGGTTGATTTGATCATAATCCTCATCAGTTAAGTCACTTGAGGATTCATGAGATGTTCATGATCCGATTCAATTGTAGGATCTAGTCTCTGATATAATAAATTATGAATGATTAGGGAACGGTGTGTGTGTGTGTGTTTTGAGTGTTTAATCGGATAGAGTAACGACGCACAAGTTAACAAATAATCAGGATTCTTAATTAGAATAAGTTTACAGACTATACATAGGGACAAACTCATTTGTTAAACATGTCTTAGTGAATGAGTCACGTTCGCTAGACATTCCCTAGCGAATGGACTTATACATTAACCATCTCATGCACTAACATCCCCTAGCGTATGACGAACAAAACTGGTTTAGTCGCTAACATGCTTTAGCGAATGACCTTAACATAATCAACAAAACAAGTCCCTATACATGTAATATATACCAAATACTAAACAAAGACCGAGACAACAAATGATGTAATAACATAGACTTTATCCATGCCATTAAGAGATGTGTAAATCAATGAAATCTAAGAATTTGTAGAGTAATCTCTGCCGATAGAAGATTCTCAAATAAAGAAACTTGAAAGACTGAGTTAGAATCAGAAATGAGAAAGAAGCACCCACATATGTTTTAACAAATCTCGAGGATGAGATCCATTCCAAGGTGGGGAGGATGTAACATCAGGAAATTTTTTTTGCCAATTTTGTCAACCTTAAAAAGTTTAAGGACCCAAAAGTATTTCCAGAATATTTACTTCAGAATTGGAAATACAAAAGGGGGTTTGTCCCACATTGGAAAAAGAAGAAAGTGGAGTTATCCAACACAGATAGAAAAGGTAAGTAAACTTGTCCCACTTCGATGTAAATTCAAAATTTTGAGCTCCTTCTAAGAAAGAAGGCTCAAAATACAATATTCATATATGACAAGACACACGAGGTGGTCTTAGCAAGGGTGTGAAGCACCTGATGCGTATGTGCACGGGCTCGGGCAAAGTGTGATGAGCGCATGTGGCGCTTTGAGGGCGCACTTCACACACTCGCATCACCACGAGCTACTTCGGAGCCGCCTTTGTATTTTTCCGAAGAGGTACCAAAAGGAAAATTTTTATATGCATGATGGAAACATCACAAAATGCTATATTTGGGCGGTGTGGCACTACGCGACGACCTTACCTTTCGGCCACTGCGCTACGCGACTAGCTACCACGGCAACGTGACACGTTTTGAGCCACATGTCGACATGTGGCATGCATGGCAGGCCACGTATCAACACATGGCATCACCTAAATAATCCGAGTCATTGCGCTATGCAATGGATTATCTTTTTAGCCATAGCCTCGAGAGGCTGCCAACGAGCCGAACCCCATAGTTCTAATGATTTAAGCACTAGTACCTGATATAGAGTCGATGTATTTTCAAGCTTAGGTGTTTAATTCCAATTACCCGTTTAAAGTAGGGGTTCTGCTTAAGTTATTATTTATTGGCTTAGACCTTAGTTAGGAGTATAACCCAAAACTTGATAAACATAGCTTTTCATATGGAAAGGTTATAGTCAAATTAATGTTTCTTTATGACTAAAGAAACATAAAGTTTCACATGCAAGAGATATAGTTAAATTGATGTTCTTTCATGTAGAAGAAACCTATTATTGACACTTCTACATGAAAAAGAAACGTGACACATAAATGGTAAATAAGCAAAAGCACTAAAGGTCCAAATGTTATACATAGAAATGGTATATAAAGGTTAAAGCTATGCAAAACAGAATAAAGGTCTGAAGCTAGATTGTTGATATAGTTATTTACAAAAGGTTATTCTCGTACTATAGGTTTGAGGTAATGTTCAAGCATAAATCAGTGAGACACACTGATCATAACAAAGGTGAATACGTATAGTTTCTTTACAAGCATGAATACGCTCAAACTTTATAACCCTTTAATCGAGTCATTAACAATTTACAAGGGATTATATATCCCTAAAACTTTATAAACAAAGGTAATCGATGGCCCTTAGGCTATCATATACGTTTATCTGGATCCTTGCATATGTGGGCAGTCGGTGGGTACACTGCACCACGCTTGGTCATTCCTCCACCACGTTGGGCCTGATGTAAGTAATATTCGAGTGTGGAATGATCTTGTGTATATTGATAGTTTCTAAGTTCTCAAAAGCTGTGGTGTTTGATGAGCGGTTTCAAGTTGAGCTTGAGTATATAATAGTAAATTAGAATTTCATAACTTAATTATTCTTTTTTCCATGAAGGGCTGGCCAGAAGATACCTGTAGGGAATAATTAAGTATATAAATTATTTTAGTGTTAACTTGTTCACCATCATCTATTGCTGACGTATTTTTAAATTATTTTACAGGTAATCAAGAATATGAGAGAATGGTGGTGATTGCCATTTGATGATCTGATGGCTCTGATGTTTTAATATTGTAAAAGATGTAAATTATGGTTTTCCTAATAAACACTTTTGTATCAAATATCGGGTATTTAATTCCCGAGACTTTCGCTTTGCAACCAATACTCTGATATATTTACAAAACAGGTACCAACATATTGATGTCATTCCTAGGCCCTAAGGTGGGGTATGCCAAAAATAAACGAACGACCACTTTTTAACAAAAATAAGCAAACTTGAACAACCATAGCCATTCTAATATGAACCACTGTTTATTAAAAAGAAGTGGTTTGGTTTGTTGATTTTTGTTTTAAAAAATGGCTCGATTCGTTTACTTTTTTGTTAAAAAAATGGTTCGGTTCGTTTATTTTTGTTAAAAATGTGGTTCGATTCATTTATTTTTTTAAAATAAGAGGTTCAGATCATTTATTTTTGTTAAAAAAAGTGGTTTGGTTAGCTTATATTTATTAAAAAAGTGGTTCGTTCATTTATATTTGTTAAAAAAGTAATAGAGTTCGTTTATTTTTGTTAAAAAAAGGGGTTCGGTTCATTTATTTTGTTAGAAAAATTTACTTTTAATTTGAAAATAATCTTTTACCATATTAGCTGTACACGTCTCTATTTTTGCCACATAATCGTATACGTCACCATCCACGTCATTAAAAACTAACGGAATCTAACACCGTTAGTCAAATAGCTCGTTGGCGACCAATATTTTGAAACTAGGACAATTATGGTATATTTTGAAAATTTGGCTTAACGCAGACCGGGAGCATATTTTGAATTACTAAAATCAAATATGTTTTTTTTAAATTCTTGAGGATATCATGACAATTAACTTTAGATGATTAAAAAAAATTTAATTCAGCTCTAATACTATTCTGACGTCTTAAATGATGCTATTGCAATGTATTTGGTCTTCGATTTTTCTATTTTTATTTTTTTGTTTTATATTATTATTATTATATCCTGTAATCATGTCTCTTAGATAAATGCATCTTTCAAATAAGGAATATTATTTAATAGAAAGGCTAGGAGTTTCAAAAAAGAATAAGTAGAAAGGCTATGAATTAACCACATATAAAGCAATGGCACGTGGAAGACTTTTGTGATTAAAATAAATTAGGATTATTTGTAAAATAAAGAAAAGATAATAACAAACATAGATGTGAAATTGATAAGTGATGAGGATGTATCTGTTCCTGTATAAGTATGCTAATCCTGGGATATTTATGAAGAAGCAACAACATATGACGGCTTCCTTTCCCATCGAGTCCCAAGTTTCACCACCAGCCGCCACCGTAGGCGAAAGGGTGTTGCCACTCACCTACTTCGACTTCTTCTGGCTAACGCAACCTCCTATTCACTATCTATTCTTTTATGAGCTCTCCATCACACAAACTCAATTCACTGAAACCATTATTCCAAACCTCAAACACTCGTTATCAATCACCCTTCAACATTTTTTCCCGTTCGCTGGTAACTTGTTCGTATATCCTACTGGTACCCAAAAGCCCGAGATCCGGTATGTTGAAGGTGATTCAGTCACAGTTACTTTTGCGAAAAGTGACCTTGATTTCAACAAGCTAACCGGAAACCATCCCCGAGATTGTGGAATGTTTTATGATCTTATACCTCTGTTGGGTGAGGTTGATAAAACTTTAGATTCCACAAAGATCCCGTTGTTCTCTGTTCGAGTGACTCTGTTTCCAAACTCTGGATTCTCCATTGGAATGACAAATCACCATTGCTTGGGTGATGCTAGCACCAGGTTTCAGTTCTTGAAGGCGTGGACTTCAATTACTCGATTTGGTACGGATGAGTGGTTTCTAGCTAATGACACTTTGCCGGTTTATGATAGGGTGGAAAACAACCCAAAACTAGAAGAAAGCTATTTGAAGTTTGCCAAAGTTGAAACCTTTAAAGAGTATGAAACTCCAAAACTATGTAGACCAACTGATAAAGTTCGAGCCACCTTTATATTGCCTCGAACTGCGCTTGATCGGTTGAAAATTTTGGTTTCAACGCAACTACCAACATTAGCATACGTATCTTCTTTTACCGTTGCGTGCGCTTATATCTGGAGTTGCAAAGCGAAAACACGCAAGGATGAGCTACAACTATTTGGTTTCACCATCGATTGTAGGGCACGGATGAAACCCACGATCCCAGCAGCCTACTTCGGCAACTGTATTGGTTGGTGTGGCGCTTTTGAAAACACCGCAAAGTTAACTGGAAAAGAAGGGTTCGTGAATGCTGCAAAATTGCTCGGAGAAAGTCTACATGAGACTTTGACCGATAAGAATGGAATCATGAAAGATATAGCATCATTCGAAGACTTTTTTAGCAATGGAATTCCAGAAACACTCATTGGAGTTGCTGGAACACCAAAGCTCAAATTTTATGACATGGATTTTGGGTGGGGAAAGCCCAAAAAGATTGAAACAATTTCTATTGATTATAGTGAATCGATATCCATGAATGCTTGCAAAGAAAAGAGTCAAGACATCGAGATTGGCATCTCCCTTCCCGCTACTGGCATGGGATCTTTTGTCCGTATCTTTGAAGAGGGGTTAAATGCATCCATCTAGAATTAATGCATCATGCGTTATATTATACTAATATTTTTGTTAAAACTATTGATACATGTTGTCTACATTTTCGGTGAATAAAAAAACTTAAAAGGCTATTTCCAGAGTTTTAAATTGAAGCTTCACGTTCATGGTAATTTATAGCATTCCCGATCAATTTTCTAAATTATGTGAGATAATTCTTTATTTTTTTTAGAGATAGTTAAAAGTTGTTGTGAGAGAAGAAGAGAGAAATATTACCGTTTATGGTTAAATTTAGAGAAACGTATTTTTTATCTCTATAATTTTTTAATATTTTTCAAAATAGTCGTGAGTGAAGGAGATAGAAAATATAATGATAAAAATATAAAAAAATATTATTTAATTGAAAATAAGAGAGAAAATATAATATTTTTAGTATAATTATAGAGATAGAGATGGAGAATAGACTGCCAATGCTCTAACTAATTATTTCTTTATAGCCGTCTTTTTTGATTGTGTACATGTTGATTTAGGTGTTTTTTTTTGTTATAATTCCCGAAAATGTTTCATTTTAAGAGATGTTCCAATATATCCCTTCAAAATTCAAATTCCTTATTCGTCTTCTTACTAGCTTGCCGTCATCTTCACGTTAGGAGTTCGAGACGACATGTTTTAGTAACTCGCCGTCTCCCCGCCATATTAACTCAAAACCCGTCGTCTCACCGTCATGCTAGCTCAAAACTCGTCGTCTCCCCACCATATTAACTAAAAAAAATTCTACCTTATTTTTACTAAAAACATGGATCCTAAACTAATTTAAAAAAATATTTAAATATTTTTAATTTTATTGGTTTTTAAACTGTTGTATATAGGATTTTGAATAATAAAGCGATTAAGAAAACTAATGCAATATCACCAGTTTATTTTAATAATCTACAAACATTAAAAAATAAATAATCTTCTTATATATTACATATGTTTGATCCAGCTCTTATTTTACTGATGTTTGTAGATGTGATTATCACATTCTAGATATTTTAACTCTAAAATAACTTAATGAAAGAGAAACAAAGTTTTTCCTTTCTATTTTACTCTTACTTTTTCTTCTCTCCATTTTCTTACCTACTATTTCTTCTAATTTAGAAGGCAATAATCTCGTCCCAATTCACTTTTGAATTCTCATTTTCTTTTCTTTTCTTTTCTATAATTAAACTTGGGAATACAAATTTTTTTTTCTTAAATAAGACATGATTTTTTTCCATGCCTCTCTTTTCTTCCCTTTCCTTTTTCAGACGAAAATGAAATCATGGAAGACAGTGGCACATTGTCTTGAAAATCTTGACCATTAGGGATGACAATAAAACCTGAACCCGATAGGAAAACCCAAAACCCGACATAAATGAGACGGGTAATACCCGACCCGTTAGAGTTTGGGTTTAGTTTTGAAATTTTTCGCGGGTTTGGGATTTCTAATATACCTGATTACCCGACCCGATTATCTGATAGCATATACTAATTTACCCGATTATATACCCGATGTACCCGATATAGCTTATTATATTATATATATACTATATTCCAAATATATTATTTATCGAAACAT
The DNA here is from genome assembly GCF_021521415.1 of Bidens hawaiensis. Lineage (NCBI taxonomy): Eukaryota > Viridiplantae > Streptophyta > Magnoliopsida > Asterales > Asteraceae > Bidens > Bidens hawaiensis. The sequence continues at coordinate 137,303 of NW_027491953.1, forward strand.
GTTTATGCCAATTATTTGAGGTATTTTACCTATATGGTAACCAATTTTGTAATTGATTAATTATATTTTGTCAAAACCCCGGTAGAAATCCGACGGGTTTTGAGTTGGGTATACCCAACGGGTATTTTGACAAAACCTGATAGGAAACCCAAAACCCGATGGAAAAACCCGAAACCCAACAGGTAATTACTTGTGTCCAAAGGGTCATGCATAGTAATGTTATGAATCCAAGATCTGCAAATGTAGTTTTCAAAATATTGGGTTTTGCAATTCAAAAAGGGGTAGCGGCGCAGCTTGTTGCCCACTTGCCTGCTGTTTCGATGTGATCATAAACTAAAATCTTGAATTAATTTCATTGGATTCCATTTACAAGACACAAGTATTTGGGGATCTGATTCGATTACCCGATTAAAACCCGACAGGTTTGAAACAGGTTTGGGATGGACTTTCATAACCAGATATGGGTTTGGAAATACCTAAACCCGACCCATTGTTATCCCCATTTACCACCACATATCAATTAGTTGGACCACAACCACGTATGAATCAGAATTTTGTGGACCTAAAAATTCAATGCAGTATGTGGTAATATATTATGAAAAGGAAAATTCAAATAGAGATGGCTAAATGGAACACGTCTTCCTGTCGGTTTACCCTATATGAGTACTTTAATTTTTGGACGTTTTAAAATGGGGCAATAACGTATAGGTTCAATTCAAACTTTACTTTTCTTCATAGTCGCCAGCGGCAACTGTATGCGAATCACGCTAGAGAATGTGTTATTCTAAATTGTATTGGAAAATAGGGTTTTTAGTTTTACAAGCGGTATTTATATTATTGTCTAATATTCCCCGCAAGCAACTATAGACACCAACATATAGCATGAAACGTAAAAATCAATATCTTTTAGTTGGGTGCTGTTTTGTGTAGATAAATGCGATAATTAATTGTATATTAACTTTTCTATATGCAACTTTTTTTTTACAAATTAAAAATCTGGCTTTAAAGCTTTTGAGCTAGCATAAAACATAAGACCATATGTAGTGGGGCCTTTTCCACCCCTAAGGCTCCCCCAAAGCGTTGGGAAGACCGCCCCTTGAGGTGCTTTGGGCGTATTGGAGGGTGGGAGGGCTTCTCACAAAGCGTTGGAAAAGGGGGAAGACGTGGAAGGTGATCGGTGGGCTTCTTATTTGTGTATTTGTATTTTTTGATAAAAGAATATTAAAATAATAGTTAGGTAATGATTTGTTAGAGCTCTATCCACTATATCATTTTTAGCCAAAAATGCCGGTTACGTGACGCCACATGACGCAAAACACCCTCATAGAGGCTACATCCACTACATATGGTCTGTGATGTCACATGACGCAAACGCCCTCATAAAGGCTACATCCACCACACACGATTTAAGAGGGAGTGGGCTTGGTAGGCTATTATGCGATGCCGGCAAAGTGAGGTGTTGCCTTGGGGTCAGTGGGAACCACCCTACCCCACCTGTAACAAGTCTTTTTGCGTGCCCAGGATGGTCTTGTGAAGTTGGTGCCGTTTTGGAATTGCCATATACAATCTATTTAGGATCTATTGTATGAATGGAGAATTAGAAAAGTAAGAGCATTCGCATCTTGTTGATCAAATTTTTTGATTTAGAATTTTATAATATAAGAATGGTTTATGATAATGTTAGTGAAAGACGGAGAAAATGTAATGATATTTTTATATATTTAAAAAGTTATTATTCATTATTTATAATTATTTAATATTTTTTAAAAGTGACTATGGATAGAGAAAAATAAAAGGTAATAATAAAGGTATTGATTGAAAATGAGAAATAAAATATAGTGTTTTTAGAGCATTCCCAACATGTCATCCGCATTATTGTGAGTGAGTTTCATATATAAAACAGTTGTAAGTGGTTATGAGTGAAAAGAATATATAGAAACTTTTGTGTAAATTTAGAGAAATACTTTTCATCTTCTATAATTTTTAATGTTATTTTAAAGTGGCTGTAAGTGAAAAAAATAGAAAAGACAAAGATAAAAATATAAAAAAATGTTATTTAATTTAAAAAAAATAATGTATAGTATTTTTAATGTAATTATATAGATAGAGATAAAGATGATGTTGGGTTTGGAGAATGCTCTAACAGATTATTGCATCATATTACATTATTACGTAATTTTATTTTAAAACATGTTCGTCGAACTCTCGGTCCATTTACAGAAAATGAGTTTCAGCCGTTCCAGATCAAGCAAATCACGTTACGCATAGTGGATTGTATTGCCAGAAAAGCTACCACAACCTACGATCGGATATTGTTTTCACATAGAAAGGAGTCTAGTCTACATAACCAACTTGGTGTACATGTTTTTCTCTACTTCTATTTCCTAATTTATCTATTTATTTTATTTAATTATCTATTTATATATGTCTTTCAACATATACTTTTTGTTAAAGAAATGCTCCTTTTATAACTTATATTTACTATTTTATTCAAACATAAACTGTGAGTTAAGAAGTATGAAAAGGATAGGTATTTCTGTGACTAAATGATGAAATAAGAAAAGAAAGAAAAAAATGAAGCTGCTATAATATAAACGAGGGATGGTGAAAAATGTGAGCGAGGTGAAACATGCTCCCTACCGTAATTAATAAAATATCAAATGCATTTTAGACATAATTACATAGATGTTGCCTGAGGTTTAAGTAGATTAACAGCTTTGTGTTAAAATAAGGGAAAACCTTTAAAATAGCCTATCTACAAAATGAGATTCCAACTTTGTCCTCTAAACTTAATATTTTCAAAAATGGTCCTCTATAACTCATCTTTGACCATGTATTAGGAAATCTAACGTGTCTTTGACGACATGTTAGCATAACACGTCGTCAAAGACGCGCTGGATTTCCTAACACTACTAGAAAATTAGGCATTTGCGACCGTCCATTTCGGTTGCAAAACAGTCGCAATTGGGCTTTTGCGACCATTTTGCGACCAATAATGTGGTCAGAAAAACGCAGGTCGGAACTGCTCTGTTGCGACCGTTTTGCGACTGCTGATTTCTGACTGCTGTTGTCATCGCAAATACTACTACCTCTGTTGCGGTCGCAAATCTTGCAACCACAGCTGCAGTCGCAAATTTTGTGACCACTTTTTCCATCGCAAACTTTGTAAACACTGCCGCAGTCGGAAATTTTGCCACCACTGTTGCGACCGCTGGCTAAATATTTGCGACCTCTTTTTATTGCAACCATTTAGTGGTCGCAAGGTAGTCGAAATTTTTTGATAAAAAATATTACAAATGATACACACACACACAATCATATACACAAGTAAAACTAAAAATTTCTATCATAAACGTTCAATATAAACAAAATGTTATTCAACATCTATAAGCAAACAAAAAAAAAAATTGTTATTCCTACTATTCTTCTATATCTAGTTACATATGAAGAACTTTTGACACCAACTAGTCATTTGGGTTTGGGTATGTTAAGATGGAACGCGATACCTGCCAAGCACATACTACACGTTATTACATACCACCATCACACGTTAAGCCATACCTATTAACTCAATAGGGTTTAAACAAATGATGAAATGGAGCTATAGCTCAAACCTTGAAGAATGCTAGCGTTGTGCTCCATTGTTCCTTGAGTGTCTAAAATATGATACCGTTGTTGTTAATGTTTGGATTGTAAACCTTGGTCCTAAATGCAACCTACACAAATATAAAGAAGGCAAAGACCAAATCATCAATCAAAATACATGGTTAATAACAAACATTTAAAAACTACTAAATTAATGATTAAAGTAACTTTTTGTCATTTTATGCAGTGAAAACTGAAAGGCTAAGTAAAAACTTACTGAATCGAAAGGCTTATCATGTTAACCGAGAAATCAAGGATCGAAATCTTCACCGTTTGGACCAACAATTCGCCTATACCGAATAAGAAATGAATAAATATTTAATCTTTTAAATATTTATGAGTTTTACAAAAACTGCTGAATAATAATCTTACAGATCCTCTAGTTTAGTCAAAGCAGCATAACTTACGGGAATTGGGCCTTCTAGAGCTGTTCCTTCAAGTCTCCTCAAGAAATACTAAAAAAATACAAAAAATACCAAAAAATACAAAAAACAACCTTACATTGAAAAACAAATATTCAAAGTAAATATATTGAATAAGAAACAGTAGTTGGTGACCTTAAAATATAAAATAGATATTAAAATAAATCCGGTTACCTAAAATAGAAAATTTAATACGTTTTCTGTCTAATTCTTCGTAGGTAATATGACAAAAAAGTACATTCGTTTAAATTAATTGTTCTAAAAACACTGTTTGTTTTCTATCAGCTACAATAATTTCTTATATCCTTTACGATAATGCCAAAAAAGTACATTCTTTACTCTCTTTTGGATTAATTGTTCTAAACCGAATCATGTATGGGAATTAAAATTATTTCTATATTGAACGTTTTTGCTTAGAATAATCTTGATTGCCTAATCATAAGTATGAACAAACATACCTAAAAGAGCACCAATTAGTAGCATCTCAGGACGGCTTAAAGTTTTCTTATTCTGAGCTGTGCAGTAAGACTTCTTATTAGTGTCATACATAAAATAGTAACAAGTACTATATGGCAACATGCCCATCAACGTTGGAGAAAAACCTGAATAGAAAGAACCGATACCGCCATTTTTATACATATTCTGAACCGCAATACTCAAATTAGGATAAGCATCCGGACTCACAGTCAGCCGATCCTGTTAAAAACAAAAACCAAATAATTCAGTTACTAACCAACAAAAAATATCATCAGTCTACAACAATGAATTGTTTACTATTTAAAGCTATTACCTTTTAAGACTTCAAGAGGATGACACACGAGGGTGCCGGCAATCCCTGCAGCCGCACCACCAACGGGCAACAGCGACCGGTGGGAGCCACGAGAGAGAAAAACTTAGTTTTACCGGACCGATTTGCACATTTGGACACTCTTCTTGACTCCTTTTTTCTTTTGCTGATGTCATCACTCGTTTAACACATTCAAATGTTCCGAGTTCAATTGCTTGTGTGGGAACAATTCGTATCATATTAATTGCATTTTCAGCCCAAAGTCCTTGCCAGTCTTGACTTTCGATTACCTCTAGAAAACTACTGGATATTGTTCTTGACCCCACACCAACCACCATTCGCGTCTTGCATAACATTTACAAATCTATTACACGTATTAATTTTTAAATTCGTAAGAACACAATTTGTTCAAAGTTTCTTATAATAATTAGCGAGTCAAATTATAAGTACAAAAAAGTTGTATATTTTAAACCTAGATTATCCTTGTCTTCTTTATTGCATCCCTAAATCTGCGTATTGAAAACCTAATACACATAAACCTCTTAAGTTAAAACAAGCTGAGGTCGAGGCTAAATGAGCTCGGAACATAATAATTAGTTTTGCAATCTGAACTGATAAATCACTAAAATGCATCTCTACACTATATACACCTAAACTGCCCTTGCAGCAAAACTATTATGTAGCAAAAATAAGTTGACCAGGTTGTACTGTTAAACTGCACTAAATCCGTATGTATATCAAGTCTCGTTAAGAAACTAAAGTTAATTTTGTAATTTAAAAAAAAATAATCAAAATATCACCTTGGCGTCGTAGTTGTGAAGTTGCATAATTTCTGCCATTCTGGTGCCATACAAAGTGACAAGCCACATAAGGTTTCTGCACGGTTTCTAGGTTGCAAAGACCTGCATATATAACTAGATTTATTTTTCATTTACAAGATACAAGGCTCCAAGGCATGACTCACTGGTGATATATAATGCAGTATTTTAGATTTAGGAATACTATAAATATATAATACTTTTTAGGATATTATCATGCTCTTCCTACATACAGTAGTAGCAACATCAGGTCATAGGGCTAAAAGATATTCAAAAAATGAATATAGACATTTTTATTAGATTGAATTAAGTCGTATTCACTAATCATTAATTACTGAAATACCTGAGGATTATCTCTCAGAAGCTTGACAGCTACTACGAGACCTAGTGAAGTTGTCTGAAAGCTTGCAAACAGTACAAACATCAAGTTAGTGCAATTGCATCTAACCGACTAAACATGAAGACTTGAATAGGTTGCCGGAGTTAATCTGTAAGGAAGGCGAGAATATCTGCAAAAGAGATTCAGAATACAATAGAATTTCAATAAAAAAAAACACTAATTAAGAACTTAAATCACACAAATGTAATCAGGCAACAAAAGCAGACAGTCAAAGAAATCAACTGAAGATAAACATCCAACGGTTGTGAAAATCCTACCTGATCTCACCTGCATATTGAAGAAGCTAGGATTCAGGGCTGATTATGAACATGATTTCAGGAGTAGCGAGACAAGTTCTTCGGTTTCAATTCGCGTCGGTTTCAATTCATGGAAAATATTAGGTTAGATTGTTAATTATAATCATCATGGAAAAATATAGATAAACCATTGCTAAAATCAAATAGGTCAAAAAGATAAACTCAGCTTCAAATCATCAATTCAACCTAATTGTGGCAATAATATCCTCTTTCATATGTTTAATTAACTGAGGCACACATTATCTTTAACCTAACTGAGGCAAAAATTGATGAACTAACAGATGCAATCGGCTTTAACTACTAACCTCAATGAACTAACGATGCAATTAGCTTCTCATACATATAGATAAACCTAAATCGTACACAAACTAACTAACACAAAGCACAAGTGTGTGGAACGAATCGACAAACCTTTCAATTTGTAGTCTGCGAGATCAGAAATTGGAGAGATATGTCGAGCAAATCCTAATCTAATTGGAAATAGGAGCGATATGTGGAGCAAACCGTCATTTAATGGCTTCTTTTTATGGCCCACCTGTTTTATTTTTAACCGTTTAAATTTTAACTGGTGCTATCTGTAAGACCGGTAGCGGTTTAGATATACACTATTCTGCAACCACTAAAACGGTCTCAACTAAAACTTTTCTCACAAGTTTGCCACCAAAAATAAAAATCTTTAACTAATAATAACATTTTGCTACCGATGGTTGCAATAAAACTCCGACCGCCTAGCCCGTAACCGGCAACGCTCGGATGTTACTAACGCCTGAGTTATACCAACCCTTTTGTTTTAATTCCGATACTATAATGAACGTAACCGAAACTGTGACATCCCGAAACTTTCAGGCCAATTTGGTCAACCTTAAGAAGTTGAAGGATAAGAAATATTCCCAAAATATTTGATTGAGAATGTGAAATAGAAAATGGGTTTGTCCCACATTGGAGATATAGAAAAATAAAGTTGTCCCGCAAAGTATAAATAAGAAAGCGGAGATGTCTCACGTTGATAAAAATATAAACTTGTGAGTTCCTTATAAGGAGGACTCACAAGATAATATTCTTGTATGACAAGACACTTGGTGGCCTTATCGAAGGTTCCACACACCCGATGCGCATGCGCACAGGCACGGGCGATGGGCACAATGTGACGAACTTTGCACTTTTCACACTCGTATCACCGCGAACAGCTTAAGAGCCGCTTTAGTATTTTTGTGGAAAGGGACCAAAATGAAAAATCTAATTTTTTCGTCTCGTCGCGCTATGCATTAGATAAAATCCAAATCCATCACGCTACGCGATGGACTAAAGAGAAACCTGAGGATGGGAGGTGTCGCGCTACGTGATGAACCAAACCTAAACTCCATCGCGATATGTGCCGTAACCTCCACGTGAAAGGACACATGGCACAACATGACACGCCACGGGTAACCACGTGGCAGCTAAAAAATATGCTGAGTCATCACACTACGCGATGACCCTCCGAGAAGGCAATCGCGATATGCGATGAAACCCGAAATTTTGCCTATAAAATGGTAGATCGGGCTCTGCATAACAGCATCTCAAACACACACACACACACACAGAGTCTTAGGTATCTTGTTAAGAGTCCGAAGCCCAACGTTCCGATGGTGTATTCCCTAGTGCACGATGTAGAGTGGTAGTACTACTCGACTAAGCTTAAGCATCCAACTCCAAGTACCCATATAAGGTAGGGGTTCCACTTAAGTATTTTATTATATTGGCTTAGACACTAGTCAGCGGTATAGCCCAAACCTTGATCAAATATAAGTTAAACATAGCTTTTCATATGCAAATGTTATAGTTAAAATAATGTTTTTGTATAACATGAAATTTTACTTTCAAGAGATATAGTCAAATTAATGTTTCTTCTCGAAGAAGAAACCTAGCAATTATATTTTTCTTCGTGAAGAATAAACATAGCACATAAATGATAAATAAACAAAGGGATTAAAGGTTCAAATTTTTATACAAGCAAATGATTTGACAAGTTTAAAGTTATGTAAACAGACTAAAGGTTTGAAGCTGGATAATGTGATCTAAATATTTATACAAAACTAGTGTCCTACCCGGCGCGTTGCGCCGGGCTTGTTGGATCTGTTCATGTACCCGGCGTGTTGTAGCAATGCACTAATATGGATTCGGTTGGTACCATAATTAACCCCAAAAATTAACATGTTAAAATTAAAAATATTTAAAACAACATTTATTCGGTTGTTAAAACCCGAGCGTTGAAAACTAGACGTTGGTAAAACCCTAGAGGGTAAAAACCGAGAGTTACGATTGCGAGCTGACGCGAATTCGATCAGTAGTTTGTTAGGGTATTAATAACGTTGGTGAAACACGGGCGTTAAAAATTAAGTAAATTTGTCCAATTCACATATAAAAATCATTTGAACATATAAAATATCAAAACGACATTAATTAGATCGGTTAAACTCAGACCATTGGTAAACACCAAGCGTTCTAAGTCTCGGGCGTTGTGACAGTGAGTTAACGTGAATTTGGACAGTCTCGGTTGTGTTCTTTATGTTTCGATATTAGCGACAATGGTAAAATCCAAGCATTAAAACTTAGAAAATAAATTTGTCAAATTAACATATAAAAAATAAATTTAAAACGATGTTTTATAGTCGGTAAAACTCAGACGTTGGTAAAACCGAGCGTTGTCATTCCCAGACATGGCGGCAGTGAGTCGATAAATCCCGGGCGTTCGTAAAACCCGAGTGTTTTCGGTCCCAGGCATCGCGGCGATTAGTTAACGCGAATTTGGTTTGTTCAGTCATGTTCGTTATTATGTTGAATCTAAAACAAAAAGGTCGTAAATCCGAATGTTGTCGGTCTCGGGTGTTGAATCAGTAAAACTTAGGTGTTGTCGGTCCCAGGCATTATGGCGATGAGTCAATGCGAATTTGTTCGGTCTCATTTACATTCTTAATGGTACCAGAACTAAAACAAAGGAGCATTATCGGTCCCGAGGTTGTGGTGGCGGCGAGTTAACGCGAATTTGGTCAGAGGCTACTTTCGTTACGGTAATGGAACTAAATAAAAAAAGTCGGTAAAATCCAGGCGTTATGGCTGTGAGTTGGTAAAACCTGAGTGTTGTCAGTCTTGGGTGTTGTGACGGTTAGTTGACACGAATTCAATCGATTTCAGTTATGTTGGTTACAATAATGAAACTAAATAACATAAAATAAAAAGCAAAAACCAAAAAAATCACCATGGCCCAATACCGGGCTGACACTTGGCCCAATTAAAAGCCTAGCGGTACCAAACTTGTGTTTTATATATATTAGATAACTATTTTCGTAACTACATGTTTGAAGCAATGTACATAATCGGTATAGAAAGCTGATCACAAATAAAGGTGAATACGTTCAACTCTTTTAAAGTATTTAAATAAGTCATTAAATAATTTCATGTAACAAGTATTCTTAAAACTTTATAAACAAAGATAATTTTTGGCCCTTAGGCTATCGAATACGTTTGTATGAATCTTTACATATGTGGTTAGACGGTGGGCACTCCGTACCACATGGCTAATCCTCCACTATGATGAGCCGGGTCTAAGTAATGCCCGAGAGGAGATTGCTTTATGTATATTGTTAGTTTCAAAGTCCTTAACGCTGCAGTGTTGCTAAGTGATATGAAATTTAACTTGAACTACAAAAGTATTTCATACATAGTTATTTCCTCCGTCATGACAAGTCAGGTGATAAGATACCTTTTGGGAATAACTAAGGTTGTAAAATTTTTTCGCATTACTGTGTTCACCAACAATAGTTGCTGACGAATTTTATAAATAGTTTTATAGGTAATGAGGATAGAGTATTGAAGATGGTGATTTCGCCATTAGACTATATAACGACTCATAATCTTTTGATTAAGGTAAAAAGATGTAAATTAAGGTTTCTAAAGATAAATAGTTTTGTAATAACAATCGAGTCTTTAAATCTCAAGATTTTGAATATAATATTATTTAATGAAAAGAGTATTGCTTTTGCCATATATAATCTGATATATTTACAAAAGAAGTACCAACTATTGGTCACACACCTAGGCATTAAGGTAGGGTGTGACAGATTGGTATCAGAGCCATCAATCTTAGTGAATTAGGTATTTAACCGTACATAAGCTTTGATTAAAGATAAGTTTCGATATTATAATTATAATTATAGGTATAAAATAGGTTGGATTCTTTCCTATCCCTTATTAGTATAATCTTAGTATATGTCATTCAAGAAATATATCCACACATTGGGCCATGACCGCTGAATGGATAATTGCTCAGAACTAGCTATCCTGGAAGTTAGAGGACAGGATAGCGACCACCATTATACCGACTTTTTAGTCAATATTGGTAAGTTCTGCCAGTAATACCATACGGAAGCCATCCAGTCCATTTTCTTGGAACGGAATATATGCCAATAGAGTTGTAAAGTGATTCTTTATCTGTAGGGTATAATCCAAGATATTATACTATAGAAGAATTAAAGGCTAGGGAGGAAGCATAAGTGAATTAAGAACACAACTTGAATTCAAGACCAGGTCTATCTAGGAGACCCAAGATGAGGATAATACAACCCCCGGAAAAGGTTACTTTTCAAATGGAAATAAAATGAATGACATAGAGACAGCGTCTGAAGACTCAGAGGAAGAACCAAAAGAGGAACCAGATGAAGAGTCGGAGGAAGAATATGAAGAAGAATCAAAGGGAATTTTCCTAGATCCACCAGCTAAGATACCATATACATGGTATCCACACATCCTACTTCAGAAGAAATAGAAAAGGACTCCCATGAACCACCAGTCCACTTACCACTATATACTGAGTATGTTCCCACTATATCCGAAGAAGCATATGGAATCAGGTAGCAGGGAGAGGCTGCTAAAGCATTTTACAATTTGCAATTTCAAGAAAGTCCACCGCAACCATAGCCGAATAATCCATATGATATTGTAATGACGGGATACCAGAATCCATCCCCATAGTACGGTTATCCTGACACCATTCCACAATAAATGGATGAACATATGGATCATACTTTGTATGAGACAGAAGACCTTAGAAAATAAGTGACTGATGAGAAAAAGAAGAAGAATAAATTAGGAAAGAAATTGTTACAAAAGTGCAACAAGATGAAGAAAGCAATAAAGTTTTCATGAACAATTAGGATTTTAATCATTTGAAGTTGTATCAGTTGCATTTGTGTCAGTTTGTAACATACGTGTTTGTTTTTGTATCAGTTGTATGTTTGCTTTTAATATACTCCATCATACATGTTAATGTATCGTTTTGCGTCTCAGTCTTTTTTTTCAATGTATCTGGGAAATAGTTTAAAATGTATACGGGTATTTTGGTCATTAATGTAAGTGACTCATTTGTTAGGGGATGTTAATGAATGAGTCTGTCTTTTATACCTCATTCGTTAGAGAATGTTAAAGAATGAGGATAACGTATATAGCACATTCGTTAAGGATGTTTAAAGAATAAAGATTAATGTATAGAGATAAATGAGAGGCTCATTCGTTAGGCCTATCTAACGAATGACACATGAATGTCTCATCATTTATATATACCCCTGTATCTATGTAAATTATGACAGAGTTCCTATATCTTAACGTTTCATACTGTTACTCTGCCAAAATTCTCTCTCAACACACATTTAATGTAATCAATCGTTCCTAAGCGTATTCATATCAATAGACTAGATTTGTCATAACGTAATGAATCAGAATAATGTTCAATAAAGTGGTATCAGAGACTGCGTCTTATTGAATATGTTTAGAACTGGTTTTTAACTCAATTGATTGTAGTTTTTAGATCTACTTGTATTAGAATTGTTCGGATTTGTAATCGGACCGTTCAGAACTTAGAATTAAGCAATTGAAGGTCATAACGATGATGATTGACACTGAATTAGGTCTAGGAAGGTTCTGACTATTTAGTTGATCATCTATACACTTTTAATTGTATTAATTCGGTGATTATAAATAAATTTGATATTAGCGGGAACCTTTAGTGTTTAAATATATAGTTTTTGAACTGGTTTAAATATATGTTTAGAACTGGTTTTTAACTCAATTGATTGTAGTTTTTTGATCTAATTGTATTAGAATTGTTCGGATTTGTAATCGGACTGTTCAGAACTTAGAATTAAGCAATTGAAGGTCATAGCGATGATGATTGACACTTAATTTGGTCTAGGAAGGTTCATACTATTTAGTTGATCATCTATACACTTTTAATTGCATTAATTCGGTGATTACAAGTGAATTTGATATTAGCGGGAACCTTTAGTGTTTATATGTATAGTTTTTGACTTCTAGGTCAAAACTTATGTTCGGATTGCCTTATGTTAACGAAATCATATCTCGACATAGTTCACCTATTTCAGTTATGTCATGTCACACCCCGACTAGCACAATGCGGAAGCGTAAAACGGGAATGTAACAGACACATCTGATATCAACACATTGTTTATAAAGAAACATTACAAACTAATTTACAATATATTACATTTCTTTGTTCTATCATTGTTTTACGGTCTAGGTGATACAAACAAACTAGTTCGTTAACTATACATTCTTACTACTATCGCCCTTGCTTCTATTCACGTAGCATCAACCACACACCTCAGGCAAGTAACAGGTCACCAAATTACTCCGATTTAGGTACACCTGAAAAGCAGTTTAAAATGGGTCAACTACTAGAGTTGGTGAGTTTCACGAGTTTCAAGAAAACAGTAATGAGTATTCACAATTCAGCACTTGTAATCATGAAATGAGTATGTATGTATGTAAATGATGTATGTGATGTAATTATGCTAAGCTACAGTGAAGCCTGGACTGTTCGTGCTGCGTGCCTCCATTTCCCACGCTCAATCAACCACTGTGGCCCATTTCCGCCCACAACATGCCCCGGTAGCTATGTCTAACACTACATAGCCTGTTTGTATAAATATGGTCATGTGCAAACGGCGCTATGTGACACGGCAACCAGGTCGATTCCGTTTGGGTTTGTCAAACCAATAGTACTATTCACAAGCCACCGGCTCGAAGTTAATCACTGTGATCGTGGGGACTTTCATGTGTTAGCACTTAGATAATTCACATCATCACATGTTCGGATAAGTATATAGATATAAGCAAACATGCTTTTCACCCCAAAAGTTCGTAAAACAGTTTAAAAGTGGGGTCATGAAACTCACGGTTTAGTAGATATTCAGTACTGTATCAGCTCGTGGTTTGTTCGGTCCGCTATCAGTAGTTCATATAATCAATATTATAATAATATTAATATTTTAATATTATTATAATCTAAATACTAAACTGGGCTGTATAACTAATCTGGGTGTAGCTGGAACGCCCAAAAAGTGGCAATAGGCTTAGGTTGTGATGTTGTTCAATGTCTAATACTTAAAACCGAACTTGGCTCAGACTCCCGTTTTCTTAGCTGGGCCAAGTTTCTCTTTTACGCGTTCAGAAAGCAGTTATGGGAAAATAAGCTTGGGTAAATGTATTGGTTAATAACATGATTAAGTTATAAAGAAAGATCACATACTGGGATCCCAGATTAGCCACGGGGCCCGTTTCCGTTTATTCAGTTTGATTTGAGAAGAAACGCGCACAATCCACCCGGATTGTCCAGGTTTCTCATAGAAAAGTTCATCTTCACTTAATTAGTCCAAACATATGATTTTTGATCACTCTTGGTGTTTTGATATTCCCGCAGGTTCACTAGTCGTGAACTTGCCGGTTGTTATAAAAACTGAATTTGTTTAATATTCAGATTAGAATAATTAATTAACCGTTAATCATTAAATTATGAAAATTTAACCACTTATCAATTAAAATATGTAGATTTTTATAAAAATATTTCTGGAATTTATTTACTGATTTATTAATTTATAAAAATTCATTTTATCAGCTATATTTCGCCTGAAAATCGTCCGTTTACCCCGAACAATTTCCAAAAATTCCACAAAAATTCCTGAATACTCAAATCATGTCCCAAAACAACCTGTATCAATTCCAGAATGTAAAAAGCTCGTGCAATATTCTTTTCGGCCCAAATTCGGCTGTAAAAATTCACACGAACGCAAATAAACAAAACACATTCAAACTTCTCCAAATGATCCCAAAATTCATATGTGATCAAAATACATCAAATGAGTTCCTAGAAAAATTTCATAAATTTTCAAGTATTTTAGCTATTTTTCCCAAATAAACTTCCCAATTCGGTAATAAATTCGCCAAATATTCTCGGATGGTCGAAAAATTACCAAATTTAAACAGAGACTCATTGACATGGTCCCTGATGTCCCTGAAAAATTTCAAGTCCTAACAATATGCACATCACAACCTTAACCTAAATAGCCCGTAAGCGAGTGTTTCGGCATTACCTTAGCGGGTTTGGCTCGTTTCCGACCTTTTAATCAAGTTTTCAGGTTCTTGTGCTTCTAAGCAAGCTAGATACAAGTCCTATATCACAAACCAAGCAATATTTCATCAACATAAAAGCCCTTAAGTTAGGGTTTCGGCTAGTGCACAAAAACGAACTTTTGAACCGTAAAAACGTCGTTTCAACCCTTTAATCCGTGTTTGTGGCAAAAAAAAACTATCAAAACAGGTTCCTTACCATGTGTACGATCAAACCATCTTTATGGACCATTTTTAGGATTTTTACACGGTTATGAATGATTTTTAGAAACCAAGACATGTTTTTATGGTATTAAACAAGTTTAAACAAGTTCGAAAGCTACTTATTTAAGCTCTTTACCTTAGGGTTTGGAGGTTTTCTGGAATTTTAGGATGCAGCTGCTTGGACCTCAGATTTTATAAACCAAATTGGATAAACAAGCTTCCTAAACAAGTTATATAAAAAAAAATGGGGGTGGGGTGGGCTGCCGATCGGAACTCCATATGGGCCCATAATGGGCTGTTTTGGCCCAATGATCTGGTTTCTCAAGCCCAAATACGAAAAGCCCGGTCCAATTTTAGTTCGGGTTCGGTTTTTGGCGCGAAAAACTTATCGGGTGCGTTAAACAGCGCGAAAACGAGTGTTTTTCGGCTAGTTTTGTGTAAAATTATAAAAACATACTATATGTTTGTAAAAATCAAAAATATTTTCACGGATCACTTAAAACATTTCAAATAAGTGTTTGGTAAGTCTTTTTCGGCTTAACGGATGATACAATGCTTGGTGTGTAACTATCTTTCGTGTTTAAATCTATAGCGGGTGGTTAAACGAGCATGTTTTCGTTTAACTTGTTTGCTATCAAACTAAGACCATATTTCTAATATTTTAGCTTGTATAGATCGTATATCACTTATAAATGGCCCCCTGATATATCTGGGTCATAAACCGACCCGTTCGGTTAATCGTTCGTTTGATACGCAACAGGCGTTTATTTGCTTAATCGGTAAATACGTACTGAGGTGTACCTTGTTTTGGCTCAAATGTCACATATATTGAAATAGTCATTCCACCTCTATTTTCTGGCGATTTGTGCAGGAAACTTTAGGAACTCAAATCGATCTGAGCAAAATGGTCAATCCGAACAAACTATTTAAACACTAAAATATTTGCTTCACACTGGTGTACTAGACTACGGAGGAAATTGGAACCAGTACTTCCCACTAGTTTAATCCTCGTACACTAACAGTTATCCTAATATTATACAAGCGGCTATATCCTGTATTATACGAGCAAGAATGTAAATCAACATTTTATCAGACTGAAAGTTGGCGACACTTAAAATACCAAAATCTGATCTGATTTCGGAAACCACAAAAAAAGCTCGTAAGATTAAAAATAAACTGAAAGCCGCCTGAGATTGACGAAAGAACTATATCGATATACGTGGGAAGTTGTTGATTTTTGAAAGGTGTTAGTCGAGTTGATCAAAACAATGAGTTAACTTTCAAATACATGGAACCGTACGAAATTGTCTCGAAGGTTAATCCTGTAGCATATTAATTAAAACTATTTCACTCACGATATTTCCTACATATCGAATCTGACAATACGAAATTAGTACCACTTGAAAACTTACATACAACTAAACTTTGTAAAGGAACCCGCGAAAATATTGAACGAGGAATTTAAAAGGTTTAAGACACAATAAATTTTCATTGATTAAAGTTTGGTTGAATCCATAACGGGGAACCAAATGCATTTGGAAACGAAAGAACGAATTCCAAAACAAATACTTATAACTTTTACTTAAAGGGGCGTAATTAGTATATTGGAATTTTGGGGACGAAATTTCCTAACCGTGGGAGAATGTGACATTCGTGACAAAACCGCATATATCTTAGTAATTACGTATCAAATAAACGATTAACCGGTTATTGCGTATCGAACAAACGAATAACCGAACGAGTCTGGCTATGACCCGAACATCCCGGGGGCCATCTGTAAGCGATATACGTATATTATAAGCTAACGTATCGATGCTATGGCCTTAGTACAATAGCAAAACAGTTAAACGAAAATATACTCATTTAACTACTCGCAATGACTTTAAATACGAAAGATAGTTCCAAAACAAGCATTGTATCATCCGTTAAACCAAAAAAGACCTAAAAAACACTTACTTAAGATGCTTTAAACGATCAGGGAAAATATTTTGGATTTTTACAAATAAAATAGTATGTTTTTCTAAATTTACAAGAAATTGACCGAAAAACACTCGATTTCGCGCTATTTGTCGTACCCGATATATTTTTCTCACCAAAACCAAACCGAAAATAAACTTGGACTTGGGATTTCACATTCAGGCATGCCAAACGAGATTAATGGGCTAAAATTGGGCCCAAAAATCCCGGTCGCCAAAGTGGAATAAAATCCCTAAAGTTTATTTTTTTATTTAAGACCAAATAAAGAAATTTTAACTTCATTTTATAGTATAATATGGACCTTCAACCTCTGTACTTTCTTACACATACAAACCCGAAGGTAAAATCCATTAAGTTGATCATTTTAATCTTGATTAACATGAGTTTTTGCATAAAACATGAACTTTGATTACCAAAAACCAATCCCAACCATGAAAAATCCCTAAAAATTATCCAAAAACTTGTTCTGATCTTAAACATGGTTAGAATCTGAGATGATCAGTTTTTTTTTGGCTATAAACACGGATTAGAGGGTTTAAATCAAGTTTTTACGGTTCAAAAGTTCGATTTAAATCCCTAACCGAAACCCTATGTTTCAAGGCTAATATTTTTATGATACATGTTTGGTTTTGTGATACAAGACCTTAGTTACATTACTTAGAAGGACAAGAACCTGTACAATTGAGGAAAAGAGTTGAAACGAACGAAAACCGCAAAGGTATTGCCGAAACATTCGTTTAGGGGCTGTTTAGGATTAGATTGTGATGTGCTTGTTGTTAGCTTGTGAAATTTTGAAGAGACATAAAGGACCATATGAATGAGACCCTTGCCAAATTTGGTAATTTTTCAACCATCCGAGAATATTTGGCTAATTTATTATCGTTTAGGGATGTTTATTTGGGAAAAATAGTTAATCTACTTGAAAAATTATGAAATTTTGTGGAGAAATCAGGTATGGCATAATATGATTACATATAAAATTTGGGGTCATTTGGAAAACCCTAGCTATGGATTCGCGTTTATTCAAGTTTTTATAGTCATTTTTGTCTTGAGAAGGTGACTTGGCAAGATTGTTAGGTTCTGGGAATTTTACAGGATATTTTGGGAAGTATTAGGATCCCTCAAAAATTTTGTTGGATTTTTCAGAAATCATTTGGTATAAACGCACAATTTACGGGATAAATATAGCATGTAAAATGAATTTTTATAAATTAATAAATCAACAAATAAATACTGAAATATTTTTATAAAAATGCAAATATTTTTCTTGGAAAGTTTATAAATTTTCATAATTTAATGATAAACGAATAATTAATTATGCTAATTTGAAGGTTAAATAGATTCAATTCTGATAAAAACCGACGAGTTCGTGATTAACGAACTTGTTGGAATATCAGATCATCAAGAGTGATCAAAAATAATATTTTTGGGTTAATTAAGCAAAACCCAACTTTTTGTGAGAAATCCAGACAATTTGGATGGATTGTGCGTGTTTTTCTCCAAACCAGACTGAATAAACGGAAATGAGCGCCGTAGGGAATCCAGACATCTAATATATGTACTTTCTTTATAAATTTAATCATTTTGTTAAACAACATGTTTAACCAAGTTTATATGGTCATACCTATTTTCTAAACGCGTAAACGATCAACTTGACCTGGCAGGTGAAACGGGGAAAATGAGCCAAGTTCAGTTTTAAACATATGTTTATATGCAGCATCAACCTTAAAAATGTTTTACGAACTTTTGGTGTGAAAATATGTTTATATGCAGCATCAACCTTAAAACCATTCAAGATATGAATTATCTAAATATTCGTATATGAGAACTCCCCACAAACACAATGATTGACTACCAGCTGATGAAATGTTAATAGTATTGTTGATTGATAAATTAGATTAAGATGGTACGAATGCTAAACATTATGAAATTACACATGATTACATGTTTATACAAACACGCCATGTAGTGTTAGGCACAGCAAATTGGGGAATAACGTGGTCTGTGAAGGCCATGGGAATAACGAGGTCAATGAAGGCTATGGAAATAACATGATCTATGAAGGCCATGGGGATAACGAGGTCTATGAAGGCCATGGGAATTACGTGGTCCATGATGACTATGAGAATAACGTGGGCAGTGGAGGCCACGAGATTGACGTGGGCTGTGGAGGCAACATGGTAGCAACAAACAATCAAGGCCTTACTATAACTTAGCCTAATTATATATATTGATGCCTACACGCTATGTAATATTAGACGTAACTACTTGAGACATCTTGTGGGTGAAAAGGGGGCCACAGTGGTTGATTTTACGTGGGAAATGGAGGCACGCAGCACGAACAAACAGTCACGATATCACTGTAGTTTTTCATATTTATATCATAAACATACAAAAATATTTATGTGCATATAAACATACTGATGTATATACATACAAGCGTATATACATATTTACATGCGCGCATACATACAAACTATGATTGTGTGGTA
The DNA here is from genome assembly GCF_021521415.1 of Bidens hawaiensis. Classification (NCBI taxonomy): domain Eukaryota; kingdom Viridiplantae; phylum Streptophyta; class Magnoliopsida; order Asterales; family Asteraceae; genus Bidens; species Bidens hawaiensis. The sequence goes on from NW_027491953.1 coordinate 156,804, forward strand.
TACAGAACTGATTTCATTGAAACTTAAGAAACTCACCAACTATTCATAGTTGCCCGCTTTTAACATACTTTTCAGGTGCACAGATACTTGAAATAAATTGCTTATGTTCTAATTGTTTGAATTGTGATCGAGGCAGTGTAAATTGATGCAAGTGTGCGAGTACGAAGTAAAGTAGTTGACGGACTAGTCTTGATTGTATCATCTAGTTTGTAAAAGATGTTAGAACAATGCAATATATTGTAAATTAGTTAGTAATGTTTCTTTATAAACAATATGTTTGATACCAGTGGTGTCTGTTACATTTCCATTTTACGCTTCCGGATTTGCTAGTCGGGCTGTGACAGAACTTGAAAGATTCAATTTCAAAATTTACAGCCAAAGTGGATTATGGATTTTTTCTAAGCTATTCCTCAACTTCTAAAGCTTATAGACTTTTTAACTCTAGAACAAAAGCTATAGAAGAAACATTAAATGTTAAATTTATTGAAATGTCTGATTTAAAAATTCCTAATGATCCTGCTAATTTGTTTAATCTTGATTTCCTAAGATTATGAGCCAAAAACTAACGAATCTGTTGATGCAGGTATTCAATCTGAAGGGCTATATTTCTTTGAAAACTCAAGTATAGAGAACAACAACACTTTCATTTAAACTATTAATCATCTATTAACTACTGATCAACGGATTCAAGGTTGTGTAACGACTAATGATCAATCAACTGATGGCCAAAATGATCTTCCTCATTCCAATTTTGAATGTTCATCTGTTGTTTGTCAAAACAGTTGTCTACCCCCAGTGCCTTCGTCTTTAACTACTCATTCTCCATCAGTAGGTTCACCAACAACCTCATCAAACACTATAATAGACATTGTTCTTTATGTTTTTCACCCTGCCCATCCTCAAGCACAAATAAGTGGTAACATTCAACATGGTGTCCTCACCAGAAGTCAACAAGAAAATGTTTGCTTCTTTACTGGCTTTCTATCTCAATTTGAACCTACAAAGTATAAACTTGCTTTAAGAGAAAATAGTTGGGTTGAATCCACGCAAGAGGAACTCATGCAGTTCACAATGATGCGTGTTTCGGAGTTATGCCCGAGACCAGAAGGGGTAACGTAACACCTACTGGCACAAAATGGGTATTCAAGAGCAAGACTGATGACACTGATGAAAGAGGAGTTGTGATACAAAAAACAAGGAAAGGTTAGTAGTTCAAGGATATCTTCAAGAGGAAGAATTAACTGTGGAAAAACCTTTGCACCTATTGCAAGACTTGAAGCAATCTGGCTGTTTCTTGCATATGCAACCACTCATAAAATCAAGGTGTTTCAAATGGATGCCAAAGGAGTCTTCCTTTATGGTGGCATTCAAGAAGACGTGTATGTTACACAACCACCAGGGTTTAAAGATGCTTTCGATCCAGACTATGTCTATAAATTAAAGAAAGCACTCTATGGACACAAACAAGTACCAAGAGCATGGTATGACAGACTTTCCTCATTTTTGATTTCAAATCAATTCCGAAGAGAACAAATTGATAAATTTGTTTCTCAAAAGGGAGGGAAAAGACTTACTTCTTGTTTAGATTTATGTAGATGACATCATATTTGGATTCACATATCCAAAGATATGTGATGATTTTACAAAACTCGTGAAATCTGAATTTCAAATGAGGAATATGGGTGAATTGCAATACCTTTCAGGTTTGCAAGTCCAACATACTAAACAGGAATTTTTCTAAATCAATAAAAATATGTTAAAAATCTCCATGAAAAGTTAAAAATGACCGATTCTAAAGCAACTTCCACCCCCATGAGTAAAATTGATCCATTATCACCAAATGAAAATGGTAAATATGTTAATCAAACCTTGTATAGATGCATGATTGGGTCTTTAATGTATCTAACTACATCTAGGCTAGATATAATGCATGCAACATGTGTGTGCAAGATATCTAGCTTCACCAAGGGAATCTAACTTATGTGTTACCAAAAGGATATTTAGATATCTCAAAGGTGTTTCTTCCTTGGGAATCTGGTACAGCTTGATGGTTTTGCATATAGTGATTATGTAGGTAGTTAAATGACAATAAATCAACATCTGGAGGATGTTAGTTCTTTGGTGATGCATTGCTGTCTTGGCAGAGCAAGAAGCAAGCTACAATTTCTAACTCAACTACTGAAGCAGTGTGTATAGCTACTACAAGCTGCACAGCTCAACTACTCTGGCTACAAAACCAGATGCTGGATTATGGGATAGCAACATTAAAAACTCCATTGAAATTGGACAGTGAAGCTGCTTTGAACATCATCAAAAATCCAGTTCAGCATTCAAAGACAAAACACATTGAGATCAGAGACTATTATGAAAAAGGTTTGATTTCAATTGAACATGTTACATCTGAAAATCAGTTAGCTGACATGTTTACAAAAGTACTTGATTAAACAAATTTTCAACGGCTGATTCCAAATTGGGTATGCTAAATCTTTGAATGATCATTTTACAAATTTAAAACACTTGTTTGCAACTGATTTTTGATAAAAAAAACATCTTCAAATTTGTCAAAATACAGTTTTATACATATTTTGATGTATAATACAATGGAAAACAGTTGTTTTCAAAAGTAATGATCAATTTGTATTCAAACTATATATCAACGTTTTCAAAAATACTGTTTTTGCAAACTATTCTTGAGAAAAATAATGAAAACAACTGTTCAAAATATTTGTTTTTCAATGTAATATATAGTAAATTAGTTAGTAAGATTCTTTATAAATAATGTGCATGATACCAGTGGTATTTGTTACATTCCCGTATTATGCTTCCGCATTTGCTAGTCGGGGTGTGATAGAAGTTAGTATCAGAGACATTGGTTATAAAGGATTAGGTTATCCCTTAGGATAGCTAAAATATAACTATAGGCTCGTTTATCTGTAGGGAAATAAATAATAAATTAGTGTTATATACTGATGGATACCGGGATGAACTCGAAGGGCAAGTGAGTTATTATGGTCCGGAACGTAATAACAAACTTGCTTGTACGAGGGAATTCGAGGAGAATTCGCGGAACATACCGATAGGGGAAAATGGCAACATAAGTGTGTAAAAGGTGATGTTGAGTATATATATGTAACATGCACACGCGCTTATCTAGTATAATGTACACGAATACGTGTACGTACAGTACTGTCAGTAATAATAAATCCTATTGCAATAAATATTATACCCGATTATAATTAATATTAGACTTTATTTTAATTAATATTATATTTATTTATGATTAATATTATACCTGGTCATAACAAATATTATATTTTATTTTCTCCCTAATTAATAATATCCCTTACTCTAGCCAATACTATTGAAAAATGTTATTTTATGGCAAATCGTTGCACCGAAAGATGTCGAGATCTGGTAGCCTTATGTCAGATGAAGAACCAATGTTGCCTATAAGCGATAATAATAGAATGCTCTATCGAGTCCAAATTGGATCTTATTGTATGACAGAACCACAGATTGTGCTTAATATTCAAGGCCCAGAAAAAAACCGTCGGATGTGTTATCTACATACACTCATTTCAAAAGGGTACAAAACTTGTCATTTTGGGCCTAATCTTTATCTTATACACCCGTTTTTTAACAGTAAACTAAAATGCTTTCCGATCGTCTGTCCACTTTCGTTTTTCAACACCAAACACTATTCCTAGGAGAATGCCTAGTGGCGAGCCCCATTTATAAAATTATGAATGTAATAATTACCATACTGTGTCTTTAATTATAACATAACAAACCGTGACTTCCAGTACATACCATGTACTAAATATATTTCAAAAAGAAATACTAATAATAATAATTCCCTCTACATATCCTATATGTTTGCCATTCGATCGGTTTATTATAGAAGATGAACCCCATGCTCCGATCGATGATGTGCCTTGGCTGGTGTGGAACATACTTACTCTTAACTAATAAATTACCACTTTTAGTAAACCCAACCTGCTTGCGGGTACTGAATGACCTACTGAAAGAATATTCTATATTTATATTTAATAACATCCAAAGGTCAAGTGGAGTTTATAAGTGCATTCCGACTTATAACACACTGTTTAAACTCATAACGTCAGATGTCTACTTACGGGAGAGGCAGGACAAAAATAGTTACCTAGTGGCGGGATTGTATTGGAATAATTGTTGTGCTAGTCGTGACCTGTTCATGATTGTTATAATGGGTACTTGGATAGAGAAGGATTGTATAATATTGTTGTGTATAGCATCTTTTCGATACTCCACACAAGTATCTAATAGTGTGCTATGCTGATATGGAGGAAAATTTGGACTTTTCGTTACAATACTGACCCTTACCGGGTTAAAAATTTCTCGTCACTTGGTGGCAACTTTTGATATATGTATATATATACATATATATATATGTAGGATCAGGATCATGTAAGAACTTTTTGGGAATTGAGAACTTTTTGGGAATTGAGAACTATGAGAACCATTTTGGACCACAAAAAAATCCAAAAATAAAAAATCATAAAACAAAAAAAGTAAAAAAACCAAAGTTCTTATTTATCATCCCGGTTTCTAAAAAAAAAAAACGTAAAAAAAAAATTCTTGATTTAGCTAAATTATACATATACATACATATATGTATAATATGTACATATATGTACATGCATGTTTTTTTCCTATACACATATGTATAATTTAAAGTAAATGATAATGTACATATGTGTACATTACATAACTAAAGATTAAATGAAAGTATACATATGTGTATTGGTATAATATGAATTAAAAAGAAAAAAAAATCAGTTTTTTTTTATTATACATATATGTATAATATGTACACACATGTTTTTTCCTATACACATATGTATAATTTAAGGTAAATAATAATGTACATATGTGTATATTACGTAACTAGAGATTAAATGAAAGTATACATATGTGTATAGGTATAATACGAATTAAAAAGAAAAAAAAATTTCAGTTTTTTTAATGAAACTGGAATGAAATATAAGAATTTTGGTTTTTTTACTTTTTAAAAATTTTTGGTTTTGTTTGTTTTATAATTTTTTTAATATTTTTTTAGAGGGATTTTTTAGTGGTCCAAAATGGTTCTCAAAGTTTTCAATTTGCCAATGGTTCTCTTAGGATCCTTACCCTATATATATATATATATATATATATATATATATACAAACAACGGCCTTTGTTAGGCTAATTCTATATACTATCCTTGGTATATAGACGCAAGAAAAGATGCGTGTGATACATATGTGTTATTTGAAATAAATGATTACCAGTTAATGTGATTCCTTTTGTGATTAGTTGTGTAATGAATTTTTATTAATTGCAGTATAATTGGTTATCTTTATAGAATGGCCCCGAAGAAAGCAAACACAATATCTGCGGCAAATGTAGCCCAGATGATTGCTCAACAAATACAGACAATACTTCTGGCAATAGCAACACAATTTGCTATCGGTATTAATACAACTATGAATACAAATCAAATACCGAACACTAATGCGGCCGTGAATACTAATCCTCCGACAAATAATAATACACCTAAAAATGCTTCTCCGATAAATACTAACACCATCACAACTAATACTCCCCTATTGAATACTAATGCTACTCTCAATAATAATAATCCACCACCGAACATGGGCAATGGTTGTAACAACCCAAATCCCCCAAGACAGGGAAATCTACTTAAGAACTTTATGGTATAAACCTATAGATTTTAGTGGTACTGAAGGACCAAATGAACTGGTAAAATGGATCGAAAGGACTTAATTCATTATCAATATTACTAATTGTCCACTAGAGTGTATTGTCAAATATGCTACTTCTAAGTTTGTGGACCACGACTTAATGTGGTGGAATATTGCTGTTCAAATTCAGGGACAAGAAGTAATCAACGGTATGTATTGGACAAAACTTAAAGATCTTATGATAGAACACTTTTGTCTAATAAATGAAATTTATAAATTAGAACTAGAACTTTGGAATTTGGAAATGAAGGGAGCAAATCATTTGGGGTACACCCACAGTTTTAATGAACTGTGTTGAGTCGGATATTTGCAAAGGAAGATTGGAATCTTCTCAACCTCCTCAAAGAAACGACTAAGTATGGACTACGAGCAAGTTTGGACCATCGAGCGTGGTTTTACTGCCTCAAGCATGGATATAAGACTAAATTCAGAGAAATCTTCTAAGTGTTGGAGGCTTCGAGCAAGCTACACTTCCTCAAGCAAAAGTGTTCTTCATCGAGTATAGATTGCCAATCGAGCAGACAACTTGATATATCCATCTTAAACCAAGTGATTCGAGCACGTTGGTGGGTTGGGCATGGATACAATAAAGAAGATATCAAATGTTCTAAGTATGGACTTCTAGCATAGTTCAGTCCCGAGCAAGATTTGCATTCGAGCATGCAGAAGATTGTTCAAATAAGTCTCCAAGACAAGATTGAAGATATCAAGAAGAAGATGCTTACTCGAGGGACTCATTCGAGCAAAGCAATGATTGGTCAAGAAGATTGGAGAGTGTTGGAGGAGAATATTTTCACTTCGAAAATATTTTAAGTAAAGTATGCTCGAAGAAATGCATCGAGCATACTGTGCATATCATGTCTGCTCGAACAAGATAGATCATACTCGACGACTTGTCTTACACTTGTATTTATTTTGTCCCTCATTATGTAATGATTAGAGTATTCTAGAAGGAATGTCAATGCCTATAAATAGTGTCCTAGGTTTACATTTATTGTAAGCGTGGATAAGGCACAAAATACGAGAGCACAAACATTCAAATGAATATTCCTTTTGTCTCCTCGTACCGTTGCCGCCTTCACGAAACCCTAGACATTCCTTTCACTGTTACATTGATGATATATTCAATGCAGTGAATCTTTATCTTTGTTTATTGCTATTACTGGTTATCTATTGGTGTTTCGTTTATATCTCATACCTTCACTCCCATCCCCTGTATATACTGATTCTGTCGGGATATTCAGGAGGCATTTGGGTTTATTAGATATGTGTGTTCTTGCCAACCTAATAAGGTTTGCACCAGGTCCGGTCCTGAAAAGTGGTATCAGAGCTTTGGAAGTTCGCTGAAGGCCACGGGACTAAAGGTTTTGAGATAAATGTTGAAACTTTACAGAGTTTTAGTTTTTCAAAGTCCAGATCTGAGAAGATGGATGACCAAGAAGTGTCTACAAACAAGATTCCAAGGTTACTCGGTCAAGAAAACTATATCAAATGGAAGGTGCTATTTGAGGCTGCTGTGAACTACAACGACATAGAACTTTGGAGTTCTATCAGAGATGGACCGTATGTTCCTGCGGAATCATCTGGGAACAATCAAGAAGTTGAACGACAAATGAAGAAATGAGATGACAAAGCATTGTCTATGCTGAAATTAGGGCTCTCATGGGAAACATTGACAAGTGTGAATCATCACACAAATGTCAAGGACATGTATAATGCTGTCATAGAAATGTTTGAGGGAAATGTTGAGCTGAGAGACATAAAGAAAGACATATTGAAGCAATAGTTAGACAGATTCAAGTTTAAAGAAGGTGAAAGACAGAAGTCAGTGCTGCAGAGATTTATGACCATTGCTAATGAAATTAGAACCACTGATTTGCGGATTTCTAACTTTGAGCTAACAAGAAACTGCTTTCCTCTTTATCTGGTGAATGGTATACAACCAGCAAGTTTATAAAGGAGAAAGCGAACTTTCCAAATTTCAAACTTGATGATGTTATATCTTTTCTCCACGCTGCTGAACATGAGATGATTGAAAAGCACATGATTAAAGAGGAGAAGCCAAGTTTTCCTGTTACAAATGCTCTTGTGGCACCAATGAACAATCTCTCGGTCAAAAATCATCAGAGTCAACCAATCATAGAAGAACCATCAGAGACAGGACCAGTCTGTGGAGGAAGTCAGCCCAGATTTAATAGCCAAATGATTGAAGATGATAACACTTCAACAGCTAGTGGACATCCTCCCTATGCTCAAAATTCAAGTCATGGTACTGATTACCAAGCATTATTCTCTGTGTTTACTGATTCCTACAATGCCTATGTGGCAAAAATATACATTCACACAAGTGTGGTGCAAGAGGACCTTGAACAAATTGATGCAGACGATTTGGAAGACATGGACCTCAAATGGCAAGCGGCCATGTTGGCTGTGAAAAGCAAAAGGATGTATAACAGAACAGGAAGATCAACCTTCACTGGACCAAATGATAGAATCCAATTTGACAAGTCAAAAAGCCATTTGCTACAATGGCCAGCATCTTGGTCACTGCGCTAGAGAAGGCAGTCCTCCAAAACAGTTTGGAAATCAGGTGAACCAAGCACAATTCTATCAAGGGCATCAATAGAGAAATTAGCCGATAAATAAAAATCCTTATCAACAACAGAACAGGCCCCAACAACAAGCCCAACCTCAGCAGAGAAACTACCAATTGCAGATACAGGGGAACTAGAACTGAGAAGCTGCTGCAGTAAACCAGAACATAGATCTAGGGAATGTTGTTGTGACAATGGAGCCTCAGGATGGGAACTTTGACTGCAGTAATCATGCTGCTAACATTGAGAAGGCAAATGTAGCATATATGGCAAAAGTTCATGAGACTAGGGAATATTCTAATGCTCAGGTAACCATTGAACCTTTTATTCCGGACCTTCTAACTACCATTGATAATCTAAACAGAGAAGTTGGGAACTTGAATAGTGAGTGTGGAAGAAAAGAGGCTATTTTGAATGTTTATGCATCAAGTGAGATAACCTAGGACAATCAGATAAAGAGCCTGGAAGAAGATTTTGTGCAGGCCTATCATACTCAGTCAAGGTTAAATGTTAAAATTAAGGGTTTGAAGAAGATGTACATAGAGGAGAAACTGAAGAATACTAAGCTTCAAATACAAATATACTTCCTGAAGAACCTTGTGTCAACCGGTAATATAATTGGACACATTGAGAAGATAAAATCATAAGAAAGACACAAGAAGGTACCACCACCCTTCCGTGACAAGTATCCATTAAAAGTTGACAAAGAAAGCAGAAAAGAATACTTTAAACAATTCAAGAATGTGTTTGAGGACAATAAAGAGTTTGTGGCAATTTATGAAAATGTAACTGTTGATAACAATGGTGTGTTTGCAATGAAATAAACAATTAACTCATCTGAAAAGGAAGGGAAGCAGGATGAAGCCAAGAAGAAATGGGGTGAATATTCAAGTGAAGAGAGCACCTGCAGCAGCAAAAGTGAAAGTTCATCTGATGAAAAGAAGAAAAATAAGACTTCAAAGAAGAACAAGAGTTAACAAACTCCAAGGCTGCCAAAATTAAGTCCTAAAGTGAAGAAACATCATGAGAAAATGAGAAGGGAACACAAGGTGTTTGATATCTGTTAGAGGCCTCAATCCAAGAACAAGAATAACCAATTAAGAAGCCACTCAAATGAAGAGTTCTCTTCTCCTATCTACCCTGTGTTCTCAAATCATGAACTCTTTGACATTGGTGATGTTAATTATAACCCAAGAAGGATATATGTGGCAGAAAAGGATGTGAGATCATCAGGTAGCCTTGCAAAGCTGAAGACCATTAAGTTTGTTAAAGAGAAGTATCCACATATTCTTGATGTTAACAGACCAGTCAAAATGGAGTTCAGCAAGTCTCTGTATTTAAAGACCTCCTTAGGTTTTAACTTTCCAAGACCTAGTGACAAAAATAAAGACAAACTATTACTAGAGGATATGGGAAGTTTTCCCCAAGTGTGGTGTAAAAAGTGTGATGCCTATGGACATCACACTGATTCTTGCTGGGTGGAACAAGAAGAGGAATACTTCATTCCTGACATTGTATGTGGATTGGACATGAAAGCATACAAACAAATGTATGAAAGGTACCTGAATGAATAGAAGAATCCATCTGATAATGAAGATCAAAGACTGAAGTTGGAAAATAGATTGAAGTCAGTTCTGCAGATTAATGATGTCACACCCCAACCTAAGGCGGAAATGCCGGGGCGTGATCCGATTGCTCACAGCTCAAAGATACTATTATGAATATAAATGACAATATCTAATTAATTATTTTAATTAAAACACACACACACACACGTTTACAAACATTACAAAACAATTCAAATAAATTATTATTAACATGATTTAACGATCATCGTCATTATAACCTATGGTCCTGACTAAATATCCATACTTCAATTTAAGTAACCTGCATATGTGTAGAAAGTGGAGTTTGTCAACAACACATGTTGAGTGAGATGATCACCAATTTTGACCTAACAAATAATATATATATATATATATATATATATATATATATATATATATATATATATATATATATATATATATATATATATATATATATATATATACAGATAATTGATAAATGATATGCGCAAACCAACCATGTGATAGTAATCAATCAAATCATAACAAAACATGTATATAACCAAATCGTGCTAGTGTGGCAATGAATCGTTGCCAAGCGAATCGGGCATTGATTACAATGACTAAAATTGTCGGTTTACCTTCTCCAAGCGAATCAGGCTCTGGTTACTAAGATGTTCATATGATCATACTAATGAGAATCCAAGACTTGATAGAATACAAACACACTTAAACAAATAGCAATTAGCGAATAGCATTTAATTGATACAACACAAAATGATCATGTTTGCAATTTTTTTGGATATATATATGATAGAAAATATGAATAAGTACGTATATGTCCAAAACGTTTGAAAACAATATATAAAACGGGGAATGATCAAACTCACCTTAGATTAACGACAAACGAGTATAAATACGAATAAGCGAGTCATCCACTACCCGTCAAACGATATAACCAATTTAGAATCTGATTTTTAGGATATGTTAATATAAGTAAAAACGAACTTTTTGCCGCTGGAATCAATCCAAACGGATGTTTAGAATTCAAGTTATGTTTGTTTTAAAGATTTAAGCGAGCTAGTACTGACCAGAATCCAAACAGTGAGTTGGAAGTCGGTTTTTGGTCAGTAGCCTTAAAATTCCTTACGGAATACAAGTTTTCTGGACCGAACGTTGAATCCGATCAGAAGTATGAGAAAACGTGTAGCCAAACTTGTTGAGTATTATGCCCTTAAACGGGTTTCAGTCCAATTGACCACCGAGAGTCCTTCAATCAGCAAAATTGATTGAGGATTTTTTTCTACAGATAAAAATTTACAATATTGAAGAAGACAACTTATCCTAACGATGAATGGAACAAGAGATAATCAGGTCAAAGGGCCTTGAAGCTTGAAAGTCAACGAATGCTTGAAGAACTTGAAGAAATTGAAGAAACCGAAAACGGAGAAAGGGAAATTGCGTGGATTTTAGATATAGTGACTGGTATTGAAGTAATAATCTAGGGTTTTATGATATGTCTTGTTTAAGTATTAATGGTTAAGGTTTGTTTATTAGGAAATAACCATTTTAGGAAACTGAATAATCAATTAATGACAAAATCGGGTATAATAACTTAAAGATTTCGGTTTGGACAGCAATAAAACGAAATTGGAATGTTTATAACATTAGTTGACATGTCTTGGAGCTTAGGTTTCGTTAATTTAATCGAAAATATGAAAGAATTGGCAAAACTAGTCCCTGTAGTTCCCGAAAATGCGATTTTTAGCCTTTTAAAGCGATTTTAGAGGTTTATAAGGGCTATTTGGCATAATTAAAAGTTATGAATTTATAAAATAAGTTAAAACAAGTTAAACACTAATAAATACAAGTTTTAAATAGTTTGAATATCCGAATTACGTTCCCAAATCGATTTAAACCTAAACGAATATAAATACGAAAAATCCGATATGTTACAAATGAAGTATCAAATAAACCAGACACGACTGTCAAAGGAAGAAAGTCAAGCATGAAAGGAAATGGTAAATTGAGACCAGGAGTGTTGAATGGAGATGAAAAATTTCTCCTAAAGCAGGGTTTGAACCTAGAGGCTTCAAGTGGAAAACAAAAGAAGAGGTGATGAAAGAGAAAGAAACTGTGATTGTGGAATTGAACCTGAAAATGTCAAAGCACATATTGACTATGGATATGAATAAAATGATTCATATGAAGTGGTGCATGAAGATCCAGTTCCTACCTCTCTAGTAGTGTCAAATGAGTCTAATGAGCAAACATTTGATGTTTGCAAGTCAGACACCAACTAATCATCGTGTCTTTTTAATGTGCATGGACAAGCCACTAATATGAATGACACATGGTACATGGAAAGTTGACGCTCTAGGCACGTGACTTGTGACAGAAGTGCATTAGTCAATTATGAAAGCAAATTTGAAGGACCTGTAGCCTTTGGCAGTAATGAAAATGGAGGGAAGATTGTAGGAAGAGGCACACTGACCAATGGCAGAGTATCCTTTGAGAATGTGCTGCATGTTGAAGGACTACAATACAATCTACTCAGCATTTCTCAAGTATGTGATAAAGGATACAAGGTTTCTTTTAATGATACACATTGTCTCATACTCAAGCCTGAATTCATCATCCTACCAGAAATGATAATGATGATGGCTCCAAGGAATGGAAACCTCTATGAATTGAGAATGAAGAATGTTGTCTCTAGAGGTAGTTCATGCTTTGTATCAAAGGCTACTGAAAATGAAACAAAGAAGTGGCATAGAAAGATGTGCCATGTAAATCTCAAGAACATGAACAGATTGGTTAAAGAAGAGCATGTTTTAGGACTTACTACAAAAGAATTTAAGCTGGAATAAAAGTGCTCCTCATGCATCAAAGGCATGCAACACAAGTCCTCTCACAAAAGAAAACTGATTAACTCAATTAATGAGGTACTTGAACTGTTGCACATGGATCTGTTTGGCGCTGTTAGTGTCCCAAGCATTGGTAAGAAGAGATTCTGCCTGGTAATAACAGATGACTACTCAAGATTCACATGGGTATTTTTCTTGGGAACTAAAGATGAAACATCTGAATTGATCAAGGGATATGTGATTAGAATGGAAAATCTTCTTGATAAAAGGGTGAAGGTAATAAGAAGTGAATGGAACAGAATTCAAGAATTGAACAATGGAAGAATTCTGCTCTTCAAAAGGCATATTCCAGCAATACAGTGCGCCCAGAAAACTTGAACAAAATGGAGTTGCAGAGAGAAGAAATAGACTACTCATTGAAACTGCAAGAACCATGATAGCTGATGCAAATCTACCAATGACTTTTTGGGCAGAAGCCACAAATACTGCATGCTATGTTTAGAATATGGTGTTATTGAACAAAACTCACAACAAGACTCCTTATGAGGTCATGTTTAAAAGAAAACCTTATGTCAAGTTTCTGAAGCCATTTGGATGTAAATGCTCATTGCTGAACACAAAAGACTATCTCAACAAGTTTCAATCCAAATCTTTGGAATGCTTCTTTGTGGGCTATTCATCTCAATTTAAGGCTTACAGAGTGTATGTTAACGAACATATGTGTGTCATTGAGTCCTCAGACATTGTTTTCAATGAAAACCACTTTCACAATGTTGATGGACCACAATGGCTGTTCGATCTGGAGAAGTTAATCAAATCATTCAAGATATATAATGAAGATATGGATGACAGCATGTTTAGAACAAGCATTGAAGAAAAAGGGAAGCAAAAGAAGCTTAATCTAGACAAGCTGTGGTCAACTGTTGTATCAAGAGAATAGGAATATAACTTTGTGAGAAATGACAGAAGAACAAAGGAGATTGAGAACAGTTACCATGAAGCAGCAATTGAAATATCTAATGATGGTCAAGTGGAATGGAGAGTGAACCCATGCAGAATTAACCTGAAGATACAGAAAGAATTGAAGGCAGGTTTCAGTCATTGTTTGACTCTCTGCAGATTGGGAACAATGAAGCATCCACATTAGAAACTTTTCTCAATCAAGAGTCAAATCAAACTGAAGGAGAAACTCAAAATGAAACTTCTGATGTGAACATGACAAATCTAGATGCTGAAGTAATTAGAAATCAGATTCTTCAGACTTCCTCAGTTGAAAGAAATCATCCTGCTAAGAATATCATTGGTGACTTGCATGAAAGAGTGACAAGAAGTTCATCTGAAAGAGCAAACATATGTCTTTATGCCTGCTTTCTCTCTCAAGTTGAACCCAAGAATATCAATCAAGCCTTGAAAGACAACAACTAGGTGGAAGCTATGGAGGAGGAGTTAGCTCAATTCAGGGACTTATATGTTTGGGATTTGGTTGACAAACCTAAAGGTAAGTATGCAATTGGCACCAAGTGGGTTTTCAGAAATAAGAAGGATGAAAGAGGAATAGTCATCAAGAATAAAGCAAAACTAGTGGCTCTAGGATGCTTACAAGAAGAAGGGGTAGACTTTGAAGAAGTCTTTGCTCCAGTTGCTAGACTAGAAGCCATTAGAATATTCTTAGCATATGCAGCATCCATGAACATCAAAGTCTATCAGTTGGATGTCAAGTCTGCGTTCCTGAATGGGAAGATTTATGAAGAAGTTTATGTGAGACAACCTCCAGGATTTGAAGATCTAATTCATCTAAACAAGGTGTATAAGTTGAGCAAAGCATTGTATGGACTACATCAAGCTCCTAGAGCTTGGTATAATGAGCTCTCAAATCACCTTCTGGATAATGGTTTCAATAGAGGATCAGTTGACAAAACTTTGTTCTACAAAAGGAACAAAAGAGACCTACTGTTGGTTCAAGTATATGTTGATGACATTATATTTGTATCAACAAATGAACAAATGTGCAAAGATTTTGAACAAGTCATGAAATCTAAGTACAAGATGAGCTCAATGGGAGAAATGAATTTGTTCCTTGGATTGCAAGTGCAGCAGAAGACAGATGGAATCTTCATCAATCAATCCAAGTATGTCCAAGAAATTCTCAGCAAATTCAAATGTCAAGACTACAAGACAGTGTCCACTCCAATTGACACACATGAGAAGATGGTGGCAGTTGAAAAGGGGGGGGGGGGGGGGCTTGTTGATCAACATGAATATAGGGCCAAGATAGGATCACTGATGTATTTGATAGCTTCAAGGCCAGATATCATGTATGCAGTCTGTGTATGTGCAAGATTTCAAGCAAAACCCAAGGTCTCCCACATGTTAGAAGTGAAGAGGATATTCAGATACCTTAAAGGCAAATCAGATTTTGGAATTTGGTATCCAAAGAATCCCTCATTTGACTTGATGGCCTATACTGACAGTGACTATGATGGTTGGCACATGAGCTGGAAGTCAACATCAGGAGGATGCCAATTTCTTGGAAATAGGCTGGTGTCATGGCAGTGCAAGAAGCAAACTATGGTGTCCATCTCAACTGCTGAAGCTGACTACATTGCTGCATCTTCTTGCTGTGCACAGGTTCTCTGGATCCAAAATCAACTGCTGGATTATGGTCTAAATTTCTTATTTACTCCCATTTTAATTGATAATACTGCTGCCATGTTTATTGTCAAAAACCCTATTCATCATTCTAAAACAAAGCACATTGAAATTAGGCATTATTTCATTATAGACTATAGTGAAAAGGTCTTAATAGAAATGAAAAGGGTAGAAACAACTGATAATTTGACTGACTTGTTCACCAAACCATTAGACAAGACCAGGTTTCATTATCTATTAAAATGCCTAGGAATGGTAAATGCTGATGAAGTATGCATAAGTGAGATGCTAATTGACAATCTGTTTGATACTCACTGTTTTGATTGCATGATTTGGTGTTATAGGCTTAAATGACTATCTGTTTGCATGAATCTTGCTTGTTGATTTTGATTGTGTGAGATGTGAAGTCTGGTTACTGATTAATGACTTGAATGTTTGAATGTTCGCTTATTTGATCTATTTTTGAGTGCTTCAAGCATGAATCTATGCTTGAAATTGATTTTGTTGTTCTTCGAGCACAAACAAGTTGTCTTGAAAACTTTTCTAAGTATTTCGAGCATAGATAACATGCTTCTGCTGTTCGAGCACAGACATGTGTCTTGAATATTTGTCTAAGTATTTCGAGCATATGTATTGAAATGATAGATTCTGACTCTGCTTGATTCATATGTGCTAGAGGGAAATATTATGAATATGTTGACTATGTGAATCATAGGTGCTATTTGTAAGTCATATGGTCTTAAATGACAAAATTGTTTTTCAAAATCAATCACAAAATGAATTTTTAAAGGAAAGTGGTTTTTGAAACAATTAAAATGGTTTTTGACTTAACAAACAGTTTTTGGTGAACTCATAAGAGAAATGATAATGCTATTCAGTTACATGCTTCATAGAAGCTTAAAATGTTTTTAAAATGGAGATTGTATCCAACCTTCTGGGAAATGATAGAACACTATCTGATCAAACTAACACATGGATTATAGACTTAAAAAACCTATTTCAGTCATTGATTGTATGGTTGCTTTCCATGGTGAGTAGTTGAGTGATATAAACATAATGAACTTGCTAAGACTGATGTGGTGAAACATTTGAAGACCAAGGTATGTTTCCTTGGATATCTTTCCAAATGATAGGCAGAAAGGTACTTATCCAGTCATACCCAAGCCTGTTGATGCATTGGTCACCTAAAAACTCTTTTTGAATAAATGAGCAGTAGGTAATAGAGTAAAAAAAGCATGCTAATTATAAATATTTTTATTTTCTCTATAAAATAATCAGACTTAAAGGGGCACCAAGTGAACTACAGGGTGGGGCATCCAAATTAGTCCTAAACACCCTGAATGTAAGGCATGTAAGTCCGGATGGCATGTAAGTCCAATGTTCAACCTTAAAGTCTGGTCTTTATAAAATCTGATCCTTTAATAATACAATTTTGACCATACATCAGGGGGTTGAAATCAAATTAGGGTGACTTGGAGAAAACTAAATAAGCTTTGAGAAGAGATAAGGGCCAACCAAAGTCCAAAGTGTTGACAATTCACACCTTACGCACTTAATTGAACCTTAATCATATAACTGAAATCAATGATAATCATGCTAAGTTTACACCTGCCACCAACCTGTTTTTGTGTCATAACAATGCCAAACATGAGTGTTGTGAAAGGGCTTAGATGGTATGATCCCATGTTGAGATCTCTCTATAAATGTTTTGAAAAGAATACTAACTCAATTTTGATCTCTTATTTACCTTAAACTTGTTCTTGAGTCAAAATAGTGTGTTTTAAATGATATATCTTAATGGTTTAGGCAAAGTTTGAGTGTGAAAATTGTCTAGCTTTCTAGACTAGTGATGCTTCGTTTGAAATGAAAACCGAAATGTTTTCGAGTATGCTCTAAGTGTTAGAATTGTTCTCAGAAATGCTTCAGGCATGACTTTATACTTAAAATTGTTGTTTGTTGCTCTTTGAACACAATGATATGCTTTGAAAGCTTTTCTAAGTATTTCGACCATAGATGTCTCATTGTTTGCTCTTCGAGCACAATGATATGCTTTGAAAACTTTTCTAAGTGTTTCGAGCATAGATATCACCTTTACACTATTCGAGCACGATGTTGTGAGATGATTGCTGATGTTAAGTGTTTCAAGTATGTGTGTATGCTTGATACTTGAATTTTGCCTGTTCGAGCACAAGATTTGACATGATTAATATTTCTATGTGTTTTCGAGCATAAATATACTCTATGAGCTTAAGTGAAAACATGATAATTCTGTTAAAGTTTGTTCAAGTGGGGTTGATACTTTGAAAGTGTTTCGAGTATGCTTGTTTGACTGAATATTTCTCTAAGTACTTCGAGCACAAGAGATGGCTGTTATGATTGGAAATTTGTTCAAGAACTTTCGAGTATGCTAAACATCACGAGCTTGCTGACTTGTGTGATTGAACTGAATTTGTTAAGTGTATGAAATGATCTCGAGTAGGGTATTATACTCGAGCATAAGAACTTGTTTGGTTGGATCCATAAAACTATAATTTTGGTTAAGTTAAAATATCGAGCAGATGTATCTTCGAGCATAGTTTTGAAAATATTTCAAAAAAACTAAGTTCTTCTCTCGAGTATACCTATGCTAGAGCAAATATAAATGAAAATATTACTTAACCATTTCATTTAAAAGTATGTCGAGCATGATTTGAGATAGGTATTCAAGTACAGTGGGAAACAGCTGTTTGTTTGGCTGTATGCTCGAGCAATGGAGGTACATTTAATTTGAATTAAATGAAAAATGTAGCACACTAGACGAAAAATCAGGGTTGTACTGACCAAATGTTAGGTATAAAAGGGGGACTTAGAAACTTTTCCAAACATTTGATTTCCCTCTTTCTACCTAAAATGAAAACCCTCTTGCTCATGTATCCCTGCTCACTTAGAATACTTATTCGTGCTCAATACTTATTCGAACATAGCCATTAGCTCTGTTTCAACCTTGGTAAGATATCGATTATCGATTATCATATCCCCGAGTTTCGAAATTAGGGTTTCTATTGAATGCTTACTGACTATTTACTTGATTTGTGTAGGTTCGCAAACTGTTACGGAACAGGTTACTAAAGATGACGCTCTTCTTTAACTACTATCTGCTTTCATTATGCTATTATGGGTACTGATTATTTATTTGTTTTGCAGAACTGATGGCAATGAGATTCGAGCCTAAGCACAACATGTGCGCCCGGTTGGAGGTCGACAATGAAAAGAGGGAGTTGGAGTTTATCATTAACTTTCTCAACAACTCCAACTTACGGGTGGCATTGACAAAGAATCCTACCATATACAGAAATCATATTACCGATTTCTGGGGTTATGTTGCTTACGTGGATGAAATAAGTGGAAAGAGGATCGAAACATCCGTTTTGAATCAAGATATTGAAGTAACAGAGGCATATATTAGAGAGGCACTTAAGCTCAATTACAATCATCAAGTGCAGCCTTTATACTCTACTCAAAGACTTTTGAGAGTATTCTAGGAGATGCTTGGTTATCAGGGATTGTGTATGAGGGACAATTTCAAAAGGGAAGTTTCCCTTTGATATACAGGTTTTTGATACACCATGTCATTTAGTCCCTATCTCCAAGAAGAGAAACATGGACGTTATTAAGTAGAGAGTTGGCTACTATGACAGTGGCAATATTATTTAACCAACCATTGAACTTTTCAAGATTTATCTTTAATGGTCTGGTTAGCAATGCTGAGAAGCAGGCGCATCAGAGATTTTTGATGTATCCAAGATTCCAGCAAATTTTGATAAATCGATCCTTGCAAGGTCTGAACCTGGCAGGAGAACCTTTAAGGTTGCTGGATCCAAATATTTACAAGAGAATCAAGGGGCAAGAAGTCAATTTGATGAACAAGCTGAATGGATATTCTTCCATGGTTACTTAATGCAGACATAGAAGTCATGGATGTACCTGCCTCACGGAAACAAAGTGAAGATGAACAGGGGGAAAGTAGTAATGATGAAGATTCTGATGATGGTGATGATCAACATGATGATGATGATGATGGTGGAGGAGTTGAACTTGTAGTTATTGAGCCACGTGTAGAACAAATAATAGATGAGCCTGTTATAACCCAAATTGCAATGAAGCATACAATATGGAAGAACCAGTTGTAGGTTCCAGTGGGGTGGCAACTGAACACACTGATGAAGATGCATTTGTTGCCAACATTGTATCCAATGTGACTGACACTATTCAAAAGATCACACCACCTGAGTCACCTGATACTGTTGAAGACACATCTAACGCTTCCTCTCATGGTCAGAACCAGCCCATGCCTCAGTTCCCTCATCCCCTGCCACTACCGAACCAGTCTATTCAAGCCCTGAACCCATTCAAGATACTACATTTCCAACACCACCTACATCACCTATTTCACCACCTAACCAAACTGCACAAGAAACTTCTACCCTTACACCACCTCCTTCACCTTTAAATGAACCTACTCAATTTGAACCCATTCCCATATTCCATGACATTCAACATGAATCTAAAACCGACAAAGTCCCTTCACCTGAATCATCTTCCCCTGAACCATTTCTGAGCCTGATTTCCAACCTACACAAGAGACTCCACCTTCAAGTCCTAATGTCTATGACC
Organism: Bidens hawaiensis; assembly: GCF_021521415.1. Lineage (NCBI taxonomy): Eukaryota > Viridiplantae > Streptophyta > Magnoliopsida > Asterales > Asteraceae > Bidens > Bidens hawaiensis. The sequence goes on from NW_027491953.1 coordinate 176,918, forward strand.
TCACATCTGAAATTATAGAATTGGAGTTCCAGAACATAATGCTTAAAGACAAAATGCTTTTTTGGAAAGAAAGAATGAGGCCCTAGAGCAAGCTCTGCAATATGCCCTTCAACGAATTCAAGCCCTGCAGCAGGCTGAGGTTGAGAAGACCTCAGATGCACTAATACTGGGGGAGAATAGTCAAGAAGCTGATGCTCTAAAACTAATCAATGAAAACTATAATGACGCCAGTGATGAAGAGGCTGAAGTGGGAACCTCAAATGCTCTAAACATGATAAATGAAGAGTATGAGGAAGACTTGGAAGAAAAATATGTAACAGAAGATGGGAGACTGAAATTGAAGAAGAAACCCAGAGCAGATAGAGAAAAGAAAACAAAAGGGGAAAGGGGTTGCTCTAACAGAAGAAGATCTCCAACTAAAAGCTACTCAAAGAGTAACTTCCGGAGATGAAATTTTGGAGAAAAATTAGGTGATTGACCCTGATATGGCCAAGGCTGAATCTGTCGAGACAATAATAAAATGGATAAATCAAGAAAGGGATAGAGTTACTATTGAAGAAGAAGAAGAGGTCCGTCAGGAGGTGTTGGAGGCACTAATTTCCATGAGAAAGAAAGAAGAAGAGGAGAAATATTGAAGAGAATGGCCGATAAGGCTATAGGGGCAGCTATAGAGGAGTTAAAAAGGAAACAATCTGAAGAATCAACTCTTATGGCACAAACTGAGAAGAGCCCGAACCTGGACAGCCCGAATCTGAAGCTGAAATTTAGTTTGGTCTTGGAATTAGAGAAGAGCCT
>NW_027491955.1:0-15404 GCF_021521415.1 Bidens hawaiensis
CAAACAGTCAAATCATTTATGTATTAAACATTCATCAACACATGAATAAAATTCCTGAGTTCATTCCCGTAGAAAAACGATACTCGTCGTCTCATATAGACGTACGAGAATTCGGATTAGCCTGTAATGGAAGCAGATAGCGAAGAGAAAAGTATCTTTGAAAGTCAGCCATCGTGTTCAACACCTTGACCTCACTAACTATAGCTGGTTTGCCATCTTTGTTAATCCATGGATGCTTTGAAAAATAATTATACCCACTTTGTTGAATTGATTTGTACTTAAATGGGTTGGATACCGAAGATCCAATATGGTATATGATTCCACATGATGCTTGATTTGCGTGTGCCACCATTGTCGCAATCATAGCATTCACCACCATGTCCGCGGGTATCTATTAAATCATTTAACACATTCATAATTAGCGATTTCGATTATGAAAACAAACTAATTAGTTAAGATGCATAAACTGAACCCACCACATCAATAATTGATTCAGGATCGCCAAGGAAACATGATAACCGGCCTTTGCCATAACCAACCGCCAAGCTATCGATTGTTCTGTAGTTTCAAATATGTATGAGGATTCATGATGGTTATATACATGTAAAACTTATATAGTTAATATACATATTTATTGTCACAATTATACTAGGAAATTGATTCAAGACTAGACATGATTAATTCCTATATGTAACCAACAAAAGGGAAAGAAAGAAAGAAAGACATCCAAAACTTGTAAACTTGTATGACGAGTGTGTGTATACTAACCAGTAGATACATGGAGAAGCAACTTTATATTAACGCATTTGGCAGCGGAATCTGAAGAAACGTGGATCTACTCACTGGTAGCAGATCTACTTTCCTCGGGTGTGATTAAACTATTTCACCGATGGTTCTTCTGGATCCGAGTTCTTCCACCTACAAAATGAACAGCGCCGTTACTTACCCCTCAGAAAGGGACAGAGGGGTCCTCTTTGGGGTAACCCTCCGGCGTGAGAATCAGTATCTTTTTGAGAAGATAATAATGTTGTATGTAAGTGAATCTCAAGAGTATTGCTGATCGCTGAATACTCTTGATTTGTGTGACTGTGTGTTTTCTCTGTAACTGACTGTGAGTGAATATAATTCAATGTGATTGAATGTGATATCACTGCTTGTAACTGTCAATGATTGAGTGTGAATGAATCTCCCATCAAAGTGGAGTTGATGCTGTATTTATAGTGCTAGGGTTTCCACTGGTTGGGCTCAGCCTCGTTGGCCTCCTCCAACCGCACTGCGCCATGTGTCCTCTGGGACACCTGGCGCTTTCTCGTTGGTTGTAATTATGTGGTAGCACATGTGTCATGCTGAGTTGTCGACCTTTCATTTGGCAGCTGTCAATATCAGCATATTCTTACTCCTTAAAAAGATGCCTTCTAGAAGATTGTCTGACGTGCACAATCAAGGTCGCCCTAATCCTGACTTGAATAAGGACGAGGTTGATTATGTGCACGTGTGATATGCGCCCATCCTGAGGATGCGCGAAGTCTTCTTTTTATTCTCACGCGCAGATATTTCATGCGCAGGTGTGATATGCACGAGCGTGTGATATGCGCCGCGCGATTGTGCGCCGCGCGCATATGCGACGCGCGAGCATATGTGATGTGCAAGAGCATGTGATATGCGCCGCGCGTTGATGCGCCGCGCGCATATGTGATGCGCGAGCATATGATGCCTGAGCATGTTTTGTATGCGCCATGCGCCTAGGTTTTGGCTTTGTGCCTTGATAATGTCTTTATCTTGTGGGTTGACCCGCCTTGATTGGTGTTGAGGCGGGTACATACCTCTTCAAGCCCCCCCAGTCTAACGTGTGTCTTATCTCGCGCGAGCGTGGTAAGATAGATATTAGACTCACTGAATTGTCCTATTATAGGGGGTTTTGTCGTTTTCCTGGTTGTTTCCATCATCGCGCGAAGTTCTATCCACTTTGTTGAAAACCAAAGGTCCAAACACGTGGTTGGTTGGTGGTGACGTGCGCCGTAAACGTGTCAGACGTTTCGTGTGCTCGAGGTGCTACAGTTGCCTTTCACGTCCTCTCACAGCTGTCTTGAACACGTGTCGCGCTCGCATTGGTTAGTACCTGCGAGTGGGGGCGCGTGTCTGTTCCGTGGCAGGTCGGTTTGTCACCTCACACAGCTGTTAGGGACACGTGTCGCGCCTTCGTTGGGTTGCCCCTGCGAGTGGGGGCGCGTGGAATCCGATCAGCTGCCACTTTTCTCTCTCCTGGTCCTATAAAAGCAGGCCCTTAGGTAATTTTTATCCTCATCTTTATTGTTATTCAAATTCGAATTCCTGCTTTCACATTCTGATTTGAGTGTTTACATCGATTCGAATCCTCGATTATCGGCTATTACAGTTGTATGTCTGATAGTTCATACTCGTCTAGCCCTTCAATCACCTCCGTTGCCTCTCGAAGACGCCGTGTGAAGTCTGTGGTGATGTCGACATTGAAGCAAAAAGGAAAGGGGAAGAAGGTTGTTGAAACCACATCGGAGGAAGTAGGGAGGACCAAGGCGACCAAAAGGTGGAATGAAATCCCCTGCAAATTGAAGCAGGCGGATCTCGACAACCTCATCACCTCTCAGGGGTTTCCCACCCTGTTTGGCTGCATGTTGCCTAGGTCCGGGCAAACGGCGGCGAACCCGCCTGCCGGCTATATATCCCTATATAGCCACTTTTTCAGCCACTGCAACCTTCGTCTCCCGATGACAAGGTTTGTGGGTGCACTGTTGAAGTTCTATGGGATTCACATATCCCAAGTCCATCCGTTTGGACTCGTGCGCGTGACTCACTTTGAGTTCATGTGCAAATCCCAGCGCGAGGAACCCACTCCTCGGCGCTTTCAATATTTTTATAAGGCCAAGATCCAAGACAATTGGATATCTTTTATTCCTCGCAGTCAGAAGGTGAAGTGCTCCACTGTTTCATTCAAGAGCCTTCATGACTGGTCAGAGAGGTTTTTTTACATTAAGGCCGGTGTGATCCCCATCCGTATGACCATGCGCTCTATCACTTCTGCGCCTGCGGATGAGGCTGTCCTCAAGAACCCAACTGGCGCATGGGTTAAGAAACTGACCGCCGAACCATCCCCCGCGAAGAAGATTTGCGAGGAGGCGCTGGTTGGGGTCGGCATGAGCAGGCTCTGGGCCGACAGCGCGCTTGAGCCCGTTATCCAAGTCGACGGGTTGTGTAAGTTTTTTTTTTTTTTTTTTTTTTTTTTTTTTTTTTTTTTTTTTTTTTTTTTTTTTTTTTGCGCTAACATCCTTCTTTTGCTGATATCATTTAACTCGTCTTTGCGCAGTCACCAAGGATTACATCCTTGCCGCTTATGATGAACATGTGGAGGGCGGCTCCGTCGAACTTGGCATTGGGGAGGTTGGTTTCCCGGATCGCTTCGATGACATGTTCATCCCAGTGGATCTGGATTTTGACTTTGACGGTGACGCGCCTGGTAAGCCTTCGCACTCTTGCTCATTCCTTTAGAAGACCCAAGCTTATTGACACTTCTGTCGCTTGTTTTTGTAGATGCGCTTGAAAACTACGAGCTAGAGCTCGCGGAAGAGGAGGAGGAGGAGGAAGAGGAGGCGCCTCTACTAAAGCGCAAAGCTAAGGGGAAATCTGGCGCAGGGGCCAGTAAGAAACAGAAGAAAGAGGACACCCCTGTCGCTCATCCCCATGCTCAAACGAAGAGACCTAAGGAAACCACAAAGGTTTCTTTAAGTTCTCTGCCTGTGAGAGTGGGCAGACCTCCTGTCCACTTGAGGTATGGTGCCGTCGCCTCCTCCGTTCGCGCTGCTGAAGAGATAAGCCGCGCCGCGCCTGCAACAGGTATACTTTGCCTATCTTCATCTGATTGAGTTATTATTAAACCGTTGGTTATTTGAATGTTTGCAGAGCCGGCGTCGGTAACAGATCAGCCGCAGGCGCCACAAGGTGCTACGGCTGCGCCGGGGACTCCATCGAAGTCCCCTGTTCTACCCTCTGAAAAGGGTAGAATGAACTTTATGGCGATGTTCGACGCGCGAACAGAGTTGCGCCAAGGTAAGTGTTGCACATTTGTCTTCTGAATTTTCCCTTTTGGAGTTAGTCATAAACCATTCCTTGTTTATTTGTTCATAGGAGTTGTAGCTGGTACAACAGTTGCTGATGATACTCCTGGCGCAGCTGCCGGCGCCGCTGGTTCTGGTCCTGCTCCTGCTAGTGCTGAGTCTCCCCTTATTGGGATTACCAAGGAGCAGGAGACGGTGTTGCGCGCCGAACTGGCGGCGTCTAGACCTCCTTCGCCTCCTCCTGCACGTAGCCCTCCCCGCGAGGCTGGTTTGGAGCCTTCCAGGTCGCAGCAGAAGAGGCCTGTTGAAGAAGACGAGGAGGACGAGGGGGTTCAAGGTGAAGACTCCTTAGGAGATCGCGCCAGCCCTGCGATGCCGCAAGTGTTTGCAGCGCAGACCTCTGGTGGGGCTGGCGCAGACATTCCTGCTTCATCCCCGCAGGTATGTATTGATTTGTTGGTCCGCTGCGCGTATCTCCCTATAAGTATGTTTTATGACTTAGGATTTTTCTTACATTTTTGCAGGAAGGTGACCACGTTTACCGCCCGAGATGGAATATTAATGAAGAAAGTTCCTTTCAATCCTTGGGCGTATGCGAGGACTTCTGGGCTCATGCCGTGCCTCCTACTGAAAGGAGGTATCAAGAGGAGCGCACTCGCGCGGACTTGCTGAACGAACATGTTTTCGCTGGGTCGGCTTTTTTCGCTGCTTCCCAAGAGCTGCGTCGTGATTATATTAAAGTACGCGACGCTCTTGTGGAAGCCCAGCGAGAGGCTAAGGTGGCCGCCTGGAACCTGTCTGATGCTCGCGCGCGAGCTGAGAAACTCCAGGCGGAGCTCAGTGAAAACCGAGCAAGTGCCAACACCGCATACATCAAGCGCGGGCATGAGCTCCAGGCTGCGCGGGAGAAGCAGCAGTTGGCGGAGGCCGAAGTTGCCAAGTACGCGCGCAGAGTGCGTGTCTTGGAACAGCAGGCCGAGGCGCGTGACCAAGCTATCATCAAGAGTATTACTGAGAAATCATCGTTGGAGAGCGAGGTCGCGCGCCTGAAAAGGGATTTGGCGGCCGCGCAGGCCGATAGAGATGAGGCCTTGGCCACGGCGGCGTCCAGCCAGGAAGCACTTGGTGCTGCGCAGGCGGAGAAAGAAAAAATTTTGGCGGCAGCAGCGTCTGACAAGGAGGAACTAAAAAAGGTTAAGGAAACTGTTGAGTTATTAAACTCTCAGGTTCCTGCCCTCGAGACGTCTGTTGCTGGCCTCGCGCAGGATCGCCAATGGCTGGTGTCACAGGGCATGGCTCGCTGCGCTTTGGCGATGAAATATTCCGCCGAGTTTCAAGCCCTTGTGATGGACTGCAATGCCGCCGCGCGTTTGGTGGGCCGAGCTGAAGGGTTTACGGATGGGTATGAGTATGGCATGTTGAGGAAGAACCCATCCGAGTACCCTTACAAGTTCGATGCGGCCTGCGCGGACATGGCCGCGGTGGGGGAAAAGTATATGAATACTCCCATCCCCATCCTTATGCAGGTACCTTGATCTTAATGAGTTTTACTTTACTAACTTTTCTAAGTGTTTGTACTCATTACTTTTCTAATGATTTACAGATAGCTGCGCTTGCTGACCAGCCCGACCTCGGCGCACTAAAGAAGTTGCTTGATGATTGCGAGAGGGCTGGTGGCGATGATGGTGGCGCGGGGGATGTTGCCCCTGCCAGCGGCTCTGGCGCGGCGAAAGAATCTGCTCGTGACACCGTTGTGATCGAAGACTCCAACGAGGAGGAAGAACTTGACTATGGTCAGTTCGGAGATGAAGAGCAGACCGCGCCAGATGCTGCGCGAGATGATGAGGATGATGAAGCGGCTGACGTCGACGTGGAGACTTGAGAAGCCCATCATCAAATTTTGTATATTTATCTTTTATACTTGTAGTTTGTAACTCATGATACTTGTAAATTTCGATCCAATGAAATGAAACTTGTTCTCTCCTTTTCGTATGTTGCGCATTTCCATTCATCTCTTCATGTTTGGTTGTATAGATATAAGATATGCTTGAACGTTAAAATAAGAACAAGGTTGTAAGGAAATTATTCACTTAACCTCTGTTCTATTTTGTTTGTGGCTCTCACAGTATCTTGCTCATGCTGACATGCGCGCTAATTTTTCGTTAATTCCTTTTCGCGCGTTGGTGTCACGCGGTATGGAAGTATGAGTTTAGCCATTACATGTCAGCTTGTGTTACTCAGATATCCACTATGGTTCCGCGCGCGGCCTCGACCTGAGACCTTAACATGATATGGCATGTAGTTTGCCTTAATTTTGTTTAAGGATTTTTATGATCAGGCTGCGCGGGGTGTAAGATGGATGTATGTGAGTGTTTTGAGCTAAGGCTCTTTGTTTTGGGCTAAGGCCCTGACGATTTTAGAGTTAAGACTCATTAACGTGTTTGAGCTAAGGCTCGTAATTTTGGGCTAAGGCCCTGACGTTTTAGAGTTAAGACTCGTTAACGCGTTTGAGCTAAGGCTCGCGCATGTATGTTTTACTTCGCTTTATTTTGTTTTGAAGTCAATATAATGTTGTCATATTGTTCCAATTTAATAAAGGAAGTGTGAAACATGTATGCAAAGGTAATAGAACCAATATTGAAAGATAGCGCGACAAATATTGAAAGATAGCGCGAATCATCATTAATGATGGCTTAAAAGCCTTGATTACAAATTTGAACTTTTTACATGAAGCATTTTCTAAGCTGTGCCGCGTTCCACGCGCGCGGTATCTTTTTTCCGTTCAAATCTTTTAAAGCATACGCGCCTTTCCCCAGGTCTTCTGAAATTTGATAAGGTCCCTCCCAATTGGGGGACATTTTTCCTGGGGGTATTGCGCGACTAGCTTCATTGTTTCGAAGGACAAAATCATTTTTCTTGAAGTGGCACTCTTTAACGCGCTGATTATAATATTTTTCCAGCTTTTTCTTGTATCTGGCTTCATTAATGATAGCCGCTTCTCTGCGCCCTTCAAGCAAGTTAAGGTCCAACCTTCTTTCGTGGTCGTTATCAGTTTTGCTCATCATGAGTACCCTATGGGATGGGCATCCAATTTCCGCTGGGATCATAGCCTCTGTCCCATAAGTTAGGCTGAACGGGGATTCGCCATTGCTAGTTTTGCTTAATGTCCTGTGCGCCCACAAGACATTAGGTAACTCTTCGACCCAAGAATGGGATTCTCCCTCCAATCTTTTCTTCAGCCCATTTAGTAAACTTTGATTCGCGCGCTCCACTTGGCCATTCCCTTGAGGATGGTAAACGGACGTAAAGATTTGGTTGATGTGCAATTCTTTGAGCCAGCTTGACATCTTCCTGTCAGTGAATTGTTTGCCATTGTCGCTCACAATTTCCATAGGAAGGCCAAAACGGCAAATGATGTGGCTCCAGATAAATTGCTTCATCGCCTCAGCTGTGATTTTTGCTAGTGGCTTGGCTTCAACCCATTTTGTGAAATAGTCTATCGCCACTACCAAAAATTTCACACGCCCTTGCGCTTGCGGCAGGGGCCCCACAATATCAATGGCCCATTTGTGGAAAGGCCATGCTGAGGTGACTGGAATCAAGTTGTTTTTTGGACGCATGGTGTTTGGCGCGTAGCTCTGACATGCCTTGCATTTTTGGATTTCTTTTAGCGCATCCAAGTACATGCCTGGCCAATAGTAGCCTGAGCTCATCGCCTTGGCAACCACCATGCGCGGACCAGCGTGAATTCCACAGATTCCTTCATGAATCTCCCTAATCACATAGCTTGCTTCTTCCGCATCCAGGCATTTCATGAGCGGTCCAAGATAAGAGCGCCGATACACTGTACCATCAAGTAGTTCATAGTTCTGCGCCTTGTGTCTTATCTTTCTCGCCTGTGCGCGATCATCCGGTAACTTCCCCTCTTTCAGGAATTCCATTATTGGAGTTATCCAGGATGAAGGAGTTGTATGAATTACCAGGACCGATTGCGTTTGCACTGACGGGCTGCTCATTATTTCCACCCTGACATCTTTGCCAAAGTGATCAAAATTAGTTGATGCCATTTTACTCAACGCGTCTGCGGACTTGTTTTCGCTTCGCGAGATGTGTATGATTCTGAAGAAGTCAAACTGCTCAACGAGCTTTTTTGCCTGCTCTAGATACATAGGCATTGTGTTCTCCTTGGCGTCATATAGGCCGTTGACCTGAGCAGCTACCAAGTAAGAATCAACATGCGCCTCTAGTCTTTTAACCCCAAACTTGCGCGCGATGCGCAGACCAGCCAGCAGGGCTTCATACTCAGCCTCATTGTTGGTACTCTTGAAGTCCAACCTGATAGCATAAGTATATTCATGATTATCAGGGTCTACCAGTTTGAGACCTGCGCCAGACCCTTCGCTGTTGGAGGCTCCATCAGTGAATAGCCTCCAAACATCTTCTTCATCATTTGCTCGCGGAGGGTCTACCTCGCGCTGAGCTTCTTCAATCTTTCCCTCTGGGATTTCCGTGATGAAATCCGCCAAAACTTGACCCTTTATTGCTGGACGGGGCTTATAAGTGATCGTGTGTTCACCTAATTCCAGCGCCCACTTTGTCAGCCTTCCGGAGAGCGCGGGACGTCGCAAGACTTGCTGGATGTTGTAACCAGTCAGTACTTCAATAGGATGACCATTGAAGTATCTATGGAGTTTGCGCGACGCGTGTGTTAGCGACAAAACTAACTTTTCCATGATGGAATAGCGCGTCTCAGGGTCTGTGAGCACTCGACTCACATAGTATATTGGCGTTTGGATCCCCTTGCGATCCACCAATAATACTGCGCCAATGGCGCGATCTCCAGCTGACAAGTACAATGTAAGGGTTTCGCCAGGAAGTGGAGCTGTGAGCGCGGGCAGCTTTATGAGACATTCTTTTATCTCATTGAAAGCTTGCTCAGCCTCAGGCGTCCACTTGAATTGGCTCTTCTTCAAACAGTTCCTCAAGGTGTTAACGAATGGAGTAGATTTGCTGGCGTGGTTAGCTAGGAACCTGTTGATTGACACCAATCTACCATTCAGCTTCTGAACCTCTTTCATGGTGGCTGGTGAAGGCATGTCAAGGATGGCTTCCACCTTCTCAGGATTCACCTTGAAACCATCCTTAGTGACCATTACACCAAGAAATTTCCCCTCTTCCGCGCCGAAAGTACATTTGCTCGGGTTGAGCTTCATGTTAACTTCCGTTAGGCGCTGAAGAGTTTCCTCGATGTCGTTGAGCATTTGTCTCTCCTCCCTGCTCTTGATCACTAAATCATCAACGTAGACTTCTAGATTCCTTCCGATTTGTTCATTGAAAACAGAATCCATAAGTCTCTGATAGGTGGCGCCCGCGTTCTTTAAACCAAAGGGCATTTTTGTGTAACAAAAAACACCCTTGTCGGTTCTGAAGGCCGTCTTGTCTTCATCCTGTGGTGCCATTTGAATCTGGTGATAGCCTTTGTAGGCATCCAAGAAACATTTGAGCTTGAATGGCGCCACGGAGTCCACCTTTGCGTCGATGTTTGGTAGTGGGTAACAGTCTTTCGGACATGCTTTGTTGAGGTCCTTGAAGTCAATACACATCCTCCATGACCCGTTGCTTTTCTTTACCATCACAGGATTGGCTACCCACGTCTGGTATCGGATCGGGCGGATAATGTTTGCGCGCAACAAGTCCTCAACTTGCTCATTCATGGCCTTCGCCTTTTCATCCCCCATGATTCTCTTCTTCTGAGCAATTGGCTCCACCGACTTGAACGTGTTAAGAGAGTGTTGCGCCAAGTCTCGCGGGACCCCAGTCATATCGGAGTGTTGCCACGCGAAGACCGACATGTATTTTGTGAGCAACCTTTTCACTCTCAATCTCGTGTCGTCTGAAATGGTAGCGCCAATTGTGACCGTTTGGTCGGGGAATTTTGGGTTTAAAATCCACTTCTCTGGCGCATTGTCCGCCGTTGGAAGTTTCATTCTCCCTTCCCGCGGCGTGGTTGTCACTGCGCACAAATGATCGCGGTAAACAAATGCTACGCCTGTTGGTGTAGGGATCCCCAATGCGCCGTGCGCTGGCGATGGTACAGCATTAAATTGGGCAATCGTTCCCCTACCCAGGATCATATTGTGGCATGACGTGGTGGGCAAGACCAAGAAGTTGACCACTTCGGCTCGCTTGTGCTCATCATCCCCCATAGTTAATTCAAACTGAATCTGGCCTAGGGGATGTATGATTTCATTTGAGACACCACAGATTGGTGCGTTCACAATTTCGAGCCGAGCTTGGTCTGCCGGGTCTAACTTTCTGAAACACTGCTCATACATAATGTCAGATTCGCTTCCAGTGTCCACCAGGACCTTTGACACTTCGTAATGAGCAATGTGTGTGGTAATAACGAGAGGACTGCTTATTGAAGGGCCTCCCCTGATTCTTGGGAAGATGACTTGCTGCTCGCGCCAATCTCCGTGAATTTGCGCGCTTCTCTTTCTTGACGTCTGCCCTTGTCGTCCCCCCTCAGCCACACAGATTCTTTTGTACTTCTTGCTGGCAGAGGCTCCCTCCGGTTGCTCATCTTCTATTCTTTGGTTTTTTACCAAGTGAGCCAGCCTGCCAGACTTTACATCCTTCTCGATCGCATCCTTTAAATGATGGCATGCGTCGGTGTTGTGGCCCGGGGACCTGTGAAATTCACAATATTTGCCACTGTTTTGCGGCCCCTTGTAGTGTAGTTGCTTGGGAGGCTTGAATTGGACATTCTCAGTACTTAACACCTGTGAAGGTGTTTTAGTGAGGGGAGTCCATATTCTTGGCAGAGGTCTGCTAGGATCTCTGCCGCCCTCCCTCTTGTCACTCTCCCCGTGTTTACGAGCATCCTTTTGGGGCTGGGGTGAGCTTGGTTGCGCTTGTTTTTCCGCGGAAGAAAAACTTGTTGGCTGCAACCTGGACCATACAGAGTTCTGTTTGGCCCTCTTCTCTTTGCTGCGCGGTGATTCAGCCTGATGCGCTCTTTCTCTTGCCCTATCTTGGGCAATCTGTTTCTCATTTCTCGCGAAAACTCGCGATGCCTCCATTAACTTGGCCCACGTGGTGGGCATACCATCCTTGCTTACGAGAGCTCGTCGTAACTGATCACTGCGCGCGCCTTGTATAAAGGCCACGCGCAGGAGCTGCTCAGTTATGCCCCCGATTGCCAGGGACTCCTGATTGAAACGAGTGATGTAATCTTCAATCGTTTCATCATTCCTGCGGATGCAGTGCATGATGTCATCAGGATCGCGCGTGTGCCTGCGCTGCTGTACGAAGTGGGCCTGGAACTTTTCTAACAGTTCCTCGAACCCATCAATTTGCCCTGTCGGCAAGCTCTCGAACCATACTCGCGCTGCGCCCGTGAGGCAGCGGGCAAACATATGACACCATGTTGGCATCGTCCAGCTCTCTAGGTTTCCCGTGTTATAGAAACCTTGCAAAAAGTCATCTGGATCTGTCGTGCCATCATATTTCCCCAGACCACTTGGCATCTTGGTCTTGTGCTGGATGGGAGCCTGCGCGATGCGCGCAGTAAACTTTGAGTGTTTTACCAGGATGGCTGGTCTGTAGGGGGTGGTTACGTCCACTTGCCCTCTGACCGGTGGGCTGTATGGCATGTGCAGATCCGGATCTGCTCTGGCTCCTGGCGCCATGTTCACAGGCGCGCGGAGCTGCGAGCCTCCTGCATGAGTATCCCTTGTCTTTCTCATGCTATGCACCTCTTCATCACTGAACTCTGTGTGTGCAGTGTGAACAGAATGCCCTTCTTCCGGCGCGCGCGGCCTTTTTGTGGGCTGCTTCTCCATCGCTTGCCTTTGTGTTTGGTCGGCTAGCTTCTTCTGTTTGATCATTTCAGTGTATTTATCCATCAGACGCCGCTGCTCATTTATGAGCCATTCATTCGGATCGTCTGCTTCATCTTCTGGACCCATTGGTCCTTTCAACTTCGCGCCGGCCATATTTTGTAACGTGTGATCGTCTGGAGGAGTTTCAGTCTGGCCGTGAGGGGTTGTGACGAAGGGACGGTTGCTGGTGGTACGCGTAGAATCACGCGGAACCCTCAGAACCTGCTGTCCGTCGTTAACACCCTCACGTTCAATATCCTCCAGAGCTTGATCAACGTTACGAACTCCAGAAACCATGGTGATTGAATTTTTTAGATCTGGATGAGATCTGATTGCCGTTTGTAACAGTGGATGGCGCCAATGAAGAAACGTGGATCTACTCACTGGTAGCAGATCTACTTTCCTCGGGTGTGATTAAACTATTTCACCGATGGTTCTTCTGGATCCGAGTTCTTCCACCTACAAAATGAACAGCGCCGTTACTTACCCCTCAGAAAGGGACAGAGGGGTCCTCTTTGGGGTAACCCTCCGGCGTGAGAATCAGTATCTTTTTGAGAAGATAATAATGTTGTATGTAAGTGAATCTCAAGAGTATTGCTGATCGCTGAATACTCTTGATTTGTGTGACTGTGTGTTTTCTCTGTAACTGACTGTGAGTGAATATAATTCAATGTGATTGAATGTGATATCACTGCTTGTAACTGTCAATGATTGAGTGTGAATGAATCCCCCATCAAAGTGGAGTTGATGCTGTATTTATAGTGCTAGGGTTTCCACTGGTTGGGCTCAGCCTCGTTGGCCTCCTCCAACCGCACTGCGCCATGTGTCCTCTGGGACACCTGGCGCTTTCTCGTTGGTTGTAATTATGTGGTAGCACATGTGTCATGCTGAGTTGTCGACCTTTCATTTGGCAGCTGTCAATATCAGCATATTCTTACTCCTTAAAAAGATGCCTTCTAGAAGATTGTCTGACGTGCACAATCAAGGTCGCCCTAATCCTGACTTGAATAAGGACGAGGTTGATTATGTGCACGTGTGATATGCGCCCATCCTGAGGATGCGCGAAGTCTTCTTTTTATTCTCACGCGCAGATATTTCATGCGCAGGTGTGATATGCACGAGCGTGTGATATGCGCCGCGCGATTGTGCGCCGCGCGCATATGCGACGCGCGAGCATATGTGATGTGCAAGAGCATGTGATATGCGCCGCGCGTTGATGCGCCGCGCGCATATGTGATGCGCGAGCATATGATGCCTGAGCATGTTTTGTATGCGCCATGCGCCTAGGTTTTGGCTTTGTGCCTTGATAATGTCTTTATCTTGTGGGTTGACCCGCCTTGATTGGTGTTGAGGCGGGTACAAAACCCCCTATAATAGGACAATTCAGTGAGTCTAATATCTATCTTACCACGCTCGCGCGAGATAAGACACACGTTAGACTGGGGGGGCTTGAAGAGGTATGTACCCGCCTCAACACCAATCAAGGCGGGTCAACCCACAAGATAAAGACATTATCAAGGCACAAAGCCAAAACCTAGGCGCATGGCGCATACAAAACATGCTCAGGCATCATATGCTCGCGCATCACATATGCGCGCGGCGCATCAACGCGCGGCGCATATCACATGCTCTTGCACATCACATATGCTCGCGCGTCGCATATGCGCGCGGCGCACAATCGCGCGGCGCATATCACACGCTCGTGCATATCACACCTGCGCATGAAATATCTGCGCGTGAGAATAAAAAGAAGACTTCGCGCATCCTCAGGATGGGCGCATATCACACGTGCACATAATCAACCTCGTCCTTATTCAAGTCAGGATTAGGGCGACCTTGATTGTGCACGTCAGACAATCTTCTAGAAGGCATCTTTTTAAGGAGTAAGAATATGCTGATATTGACAGCTGCCAAATGAAAGGTCGACAACTCAGCATGACACATGTGCTACCACATAATTACAACCAACGAGAAAGCGCCAGGTGTCCCAGAGGACACATGGCGCAGTGCGGTTGGAGGAGGCCAACGAGGCTGAGCCCAACCAGTGGAAACCCTAGCACTATAAATACAGCATCAACTCCACTTTGATGGGGGATTCATTCACACTCAATCATTGACAGTTACAAGCAGTGATATCACATTCAATCACATTGAATTATATTCACTCACAGTCAGTTACAGAGAAAACACACAGTCACACAAATCAAGAGTATTCAGCGATCAGCAATACTCTTGAGATTCACTTACATACAACATTATTATCTTCTCAAAAAGATACTGATTCTCACGCCGGAGGGTTACCCCAAAGAGGACCCCTCTGTCCCTTTCTGAGGGGTAAGTAACGGCGCTGTTCATTTTGTAGGTGGAAGAACTCGGATCCAGAAGAACCATCGGTGAAATAGTTTAATCACACCCGAGGAAAGTAGATCTGCTACCAGTGAGTAGATCCACGTTTCTTCAGAATCTAAAACATTTTTAGCTCCAAACGTATTCAAAGCTAATGCAACGTTATACCTGTTATATACAAATCAAATAAGAAAATCAAAATCATTCTATTTATAGCTATTTGTCATAGCTAAAATGTGATTAGTATAAAACGTCACAACACCAAAGCTAGTTCTCAAAAATCCCCATAGTGGTTAGGGTGTTAAAATGAAGGTCAGAGCCGCCTCAGTGGTTCAAACCCCACAGTGTACGAAAATTTAGTCATTAAAAAAGTAACTCATGCCTGACTTGACTGAGATCATTAAAAACTAATATTTAAAAAAGAAATTAAGTAACGTTGTACAGTTGTACCTTTCATCAAAGTTGGTCGTGGCAGCTACATTGACAACAACATCAATATTTCCCAAATTTTCATAGGTGATGTCTCCGGCGACCGGAGTTACCTTTTCCGACAAGAAAGACTGCAGTGGTGTACCATACTTCTTTTTCAAGATATTGAATAAGTCCTTTGCCACTGCCTATAAACAATTTGAAACATTATATTTAGTTGTTTCTCTTATGATTTTAGTGAAATTTATTATTTATTTATTTTTTCAACAACTAAATTTTGCCTTCTAAAACAATTTAACCTTGTATTTTACATCCTGACCAACCCCCCCCCCCCCCCTCCACACAACAAGTAAAATTTATTTTTAGTTTTGTTTCTATTTTCATTAACATATCATACGTAAGTTGAAGTGTACCAATATCATCAATCTTGTGAAAGAAATTATGAGACAGATTCTCTTTTCATACAATTCTTAGAACCGTTGCTACTTGCTATGAAAAAGTAGGTGAGGTGCGGCTTGGTGGGTGGCTAAGCCCCATGGCAACGAACACCACCCTTGAGATGCTCGAAGTGGGACGACAATGATTAGTTGGTTTGTTGAAGAAAAGCGATTCAAGTACATAAGAAACTTTAGGTACATGTGTTGACAATGAATCGGGT